>NW_015656189.1:0-7889 GCF_001515625.1 Sinocyclocheilus rhinocerous
TGGCATTTAGAGGCTTTTGCATCTGAACTGTTCATATATATATATATATATCAAAGTGGTTGTGGGCCGCCTGGACCAAAAAATGCCAGGGCCGATTTTTTGTCCCAGTCCAGCCCTGTTCTGACTGGACAATCTGTAGTGGTTGCCACATAGGCTAAGAACTGCACCGTAAACTTCCATACACATAGAACACAACATCTGTTTTCTGGATCAGACCTAAAAGACAGATGCTTAAAACACTGGTGTCAAAGTATTGGTGTGGACAGAATAAAAAAAAAGGCATGAATCATCCCACCTTTCACTTAAAATTACTACTTATCAACTGTAATTAATTTACTTACCTATTGTTTAGAGACATGCACAAAAAAAAATTGTATCTATGTGCTGTGAAATGCATAGCTTTAAGTGTAATAGTTAGAAAAGTTTGAAGTGTAATAGTTGTATAGGTAGCAGAAAAACACCAATACTCACTTTTCACGTTGGGTTGCTGTGTCTTGTGACCCACATCGTAGGCAGACCAGAAAGATGACCTAAAAGAAATATAATTTGTTTAATCTTAAACAGTGTCATGTAGAAGGACTGTCATTTAATTATTTTGTGCTGTATTTGTTCATGTTTTCATGAATTCCTGTGAACACATTTGACCACGCTCAGAGAGTAGACTTTACAAACTGTACAACTGTCCAAAACAAAGAAACAAAATATAAACATTGTCATCGATTAGTGGAATAAATGTCATTTACAAATCAACATAGACTTTCACAATTGACCAGAAGAGAGGACCTCTGTATTCTTTATAGCTAATTGGCTCTTTTCCTATATGTCTTATATAATCATCATTGTCTGTGTCTGGAGTCTGACTTCCCGTTACAATATGCCTACACACTTTTGTAGAAAATTGATCTCTTGAATTTACTTTTGTGCAAACATAATACCTGTATAAAGATTACGTTTGAATCTTATATAGCATTTACAAGAGTCTGGAAAATTGCATTTCAACAGTCTGGCATAGTCCCTCTAGCAAATCTGACAGAAGAGCAAAAATGTACAAAGATTTGTAGCACAAATAGTAGCTTTATTTGTATAACATATCTTTATTGAGTTTTTACAAAAACACCACAAAACTCCCCAGAATATTCCCCAGGCAGGATAAAAAATTTTTTTTTAAAAACTGTAAACATATATTGATTTATATCAACCAGTCCTCATAAACATTCTTACATTCCATAACTTCACACATCTAAAGCTTCTTCAATATCTCCATTTTTAACAAAGTCCAAAAAACACCTCCCAGATATAAAAAAAATCAGAGGGTTTCTTCCTTATTACATACGTAAGCTTTTCAAGAGCCAAACAAGATATTAAGTTATTCAGCCATAGTCCAAGGGAAGGGCAATTGGTATTTTTCCAACATAGGGCAATATAACGTCTTGCTTGTGATAGACACAAGTCCACCAGCTTTCTTTCTTTAGTAGACAAAGAGCAATTGACTGCATAAATACTCAATACACACAATTCAGGACATAAAGGAATTGGAGACGAAGTAAATTGAGAAACATATTGTGGAGGAAATTTGAAATAGAAAATGGCCACAACACATATTGAGCACTATGCCTGAAACTTAGAAATCAACATGTATTCACTGTGGCAGTTAAACACCTCAGATAATTCAATTGAAATGTAGGTTTGTCAAAAGAAAAAGGCTGGGCCATACATTTAAAAGGTTTTTCTAAGTGAAAAAAAAAATAATAATAAAGAGATAGCCATAATGAAAACCTAGTCCAGAGCATTCAGAACTTTGGACCGGGCAGACAGTTCACCTTCCAACAGGACAATAACCCTAAGCACACCCAATCAAACATTTCTGGAGAAACCTGAAAATGTCTTTTGGCCCCTATTAAAACTGACAGAGCTTGAGAGGTGAGGAGAAGAATGGCAGATAATTGCCTAATGCAGATTTTAAGTCTAAAAAGACTTGAGGCTGTAAAGGTGCTTCAGCAAAGTACTGAGTTAAGAGTATGGGTTAAGGGTATGAGTTAAGTACTGAGTTAAGGGTACTTATGCAATGTACTTATTCCAGTTTTTCCTTTCTAATAAATTTGCAAAGTTGTCACAAATCTGTTTTTTGCTTTGTCATTATGGTGTATGGAGTGTAGACTAATGTGAAAAAAGTCATTTGAAGCAGTTATTATAAAACAATTTTATGTTGTTTTAATGCTTTGACAATACAAAATATACTTTTGTCATGTCAGTAAAGCTATTTGAATTGAATTATAAGCAGTCAAGAAGAGGTTAAAATCCCCTGTTACACACGCCCAAAATCATGACTACTTCATAAGCGTGACATCTACTGTCTGCTCCTCTGCCTGAAAAGAACCATAGTCAACTGTTTCACCATGCTCATATACAACCTCCCATTCCGTAAAACATGATTCTTAGTAATGGAAGCTGGACCCATGAACGAATAGTTTCTTGGAATTCGGGAGTGGCTCGGTGTCTAAAGAGCTCTTTGTGTCACGATCAATCAGTTGTGCATAGTTATGCACTGTTCCATCATTCGGTTGATAGCATTATTAGAGTTAATTTGTATTTCATAATTTTGGCTTTCCATGTAGCCTGCCTCTGATTGGAGAGTGAGCCTTGTGTGTTAGTTAACAACTGTAGCTTTAGCCCTGGATTTCCTCCTTTTAAGGTCTATGTGTTCCATGCACATTTTCCATGCAAAATCATCTGAAATATTTTTTGCCACGCCTGCAGCAGCAGCAGCAGCAGATGCTTTGCTTGTTTTTCTTTTAGTGCATGCTTGTAGGCTGCTCCAAATTACTGCACACCATTGAAGCAATAAGTCTCAATTTGGGATGTTCACAGAGCCACTGATAAGCAGGTCTCTGAATTCATCTGACAGTTCACTAGTGGCAGATTCAATTATAATAAGTCAAAATCAGTATTTCTGATTTTTCTGAACTGTCAAAGACTCTAATTGGAGCAGCCAAGACTGCTCCTTTAAGATTCTCTCTGCTCCACTCCATAGGGGACAGAGCTAGGTTTTTAAGTTTTGGCTTACTAACTTTAGCTTGTGTGGCTAGAAGCTTTATAGTGTCTACATAAGGGTCTCTGCAGCAGCCCCTTGGACAGTCGAGAAGAGAGCTCTGGAGAGCTCTCGTGCCTTTCTTACAACGCTTTCTCTTTCGTCTTTGGTTGAGCTTGGCCCAGGGCTTATGGCTCGTTGCCAGTATTTTCAGTTAAAACTTTCAATAAGGCCTATTGTTTAACATCAATAATGTTTAGCTAATTTCTGCTTTTGGGTACTTCCTTCCTGAAAAACCAACACACACCCGAACAAGCTAATCAAGGCGTTCAGAATTACTTGCAAATTGCAGACAGGTGAGTAAAAATGAGATTGGTACTCATTCTGCATATCACTGGCCCTCCAGGACTAGAGTTGAAGAGCACTGTTTTAAGGGACATGTATCATAAATCATAAATTCTTCTGACTACACTGTAAAAACTGAACATGTGCAGTTGTTGCTTTAAGGACGTAAAGGATCTGATTCTACCTATAAATTCTAGTTTTGTTGTTGTAACCTACTTCAGTCAGGTTTATGTTATATAAAACAAGGAAATGCTGTTTTAACTTAAGTGCTTTACGTTGATGCAACATACAACTTCCAATAAAGCTCAAAACGAACACATTCGAAACATGCACATCTGGTCCATGTTGATTGGTGAATTTGCTTCAATGAAAAATTGTGATTTGGAGTTATTATGCACTTTATGTTGCAGCACAGTGAAAATCCAACTGACAGCGCTAGTCTTCAGCGGTGAGCAATGGTAACCACAACATTCAATAACAGAAACTCCTCTAAATGTCCAACATAACTGAACATAACATTAACATAAACTACAAACATCTTTCCCTTTACTGAAAAACACATAAAATAACACTTAATCCCATTGTGAGGTAAGTTGATTGTTGAGCTTTTGCCATCAATGGTCTCCAACTTAGCTCACGATGCTTTTGAGAAATGCAGCCTTGGGCAGTGGACCTGTAATTCCCAGCATGCTTTGCAAGGGACTGCATTAGGAGAGTAAATTTAGGGATTGAGTGTTATTTTATGTGTTTTTCAGTAGAGGGAAAGATGTTGGTATATGTTAATCTTTAATGTTCAGTTATGTTGGACATTTAGAGGAGTTGCTGTTACTGAATTTTGAGGTTACCGTTGTGCTGAAGTGTAGCGCTTGTGCATAGGCTGTGGGCACTCAACAAGTTTAATGCTGATGTCTGCTGCCAGTCTTTTTTTTTTTTCTTTAGTGGTTCTTTATACCTTGTGCGTAATGATGCAGTTGACCCAGCTAAACTGATTTGTTTTGAATAAACTAAATTAAGTTGTGTGTAAAAATGTCTTCAATTCAATTAACTAAGGTTAATGAATTATTAAATTATTTAAATTAATTAAATTATTTTTAGAGTATATTTACATCAAGGTGGAGAAGGGCTTTCATCATATAATACAAAAAAAAAGATTATATCAAACTTTTTAAGTAATTTTACCTAGCTGGAGAAATAAGGTTATATCTACTGACAGTTGCGCATCAGTAAAACTCGTTTTTTCAGGTTGGTTGAATTAGGTTGGTTGGTTTTTATCAGTGAACTTAAATCATTTATTTCATTTCAACAAAACCAGTTATTGTAGATGTTACCAAATGAAGTACAATTTCTAAGTTGAACCAACGAAAAAAACATTTCAGTATTAATTTAGCTAATTCCTATTCTATGCTTTCTGCAGACACACTCTTTCAGTTTAAGTCTAGGTAACACTTTATAATAACTTTCATTTATAAATCATTAACAAAAATTATGCTTAACAGATCATTAGTTAATATATATTCACATAGCTAGAAATATGAGATAATTTTCTTGTTAATGTTTACTAATGAACTTACTAAACATTACCTAATGATTAACATATGATTATTTAATGTAAATTGTATGGGCATTGGACTTTTAGCTAATGTAACAAGGTTTGTGTAAAGGATGACTGGTTAAGTTTAGCTAATGCTCTCACATTAGTATACTACTTTCAGTATATCATTAAACAGGATAGCTATTCCTTGAATCATAAATAAACTGGGGAAAACAAATCATTTTTAAAAGAAAATACTTGTTCATTTATCAAAACAATATAATATAAACAGATTGAACTGTGTTCTCTTATAATAATCAAATGGACCCCTGTACACTGTTGACCCTTTCACCAACCCTTAAACCTACCCAAACCACCAAACCTGTCCCTAACCTTACCCATATCACACCTCAACAGCAGCAAAAGTGTTGTGCATTAACACAAGCTTTTATTTAGCATCTGTTAAAATCATTTGTAGATTTTCAATAAGTGCTTGATCATATGGAATTGACATTTGTATGCATTTTAACTTACATGAAAAAATTATTTGTTTGAACATTATCTAAAGTTTATTAGCAAACATTAACAAGCACTTTATCTCACGTTTCTAACTCTTTGAATATATATTAACTAATGATCCATTAAGTATTATATAATGTTTGTTAATGATTTATTAATGAAAGTTATTATAAAGTGTTACCTTAAGACCCATCTCTTTAACCAAGCATAAACATAACACACTATTATATATCAGCTGGAATCAGAACACTTCCTATAACATCTCATGCATTTTGTTACATCTAAAGAGGAATTATATTAGTCTCCCGAGGTCACCATAGTCAGCTTGAGAGAGTCCATATACAGACTAGATGGTGGAATTGTGCCCAGAAACAACCACAAGACCTTTTCGGCCAGTGACCTCAATGACTAGACAACCCCTCAGTGAAAACCTCAATGACTAGATGAGACACAGATCCCTATCTTGATTAACACATCATGCCAGGACGGCAACACACACATTAACAATTACTAACATCATTGTGCAAATGGCAGTTGAAAAGCCAGTTGTGTACTACTTTTTCAACCTGCTGGACTACAACTACAGACTACAACTGCACCTTTTCTCACCCAAGTCTGCCAGAACAAAATTTTTAATAATATCAATCCACAATATCTGACTTGAGATGCAGCCTAGAATCATTAATCACACAATGCTTTTAAACTGAACTGAACTGAACTGATGCAAGCTGAATAACGACACTACTTTCTTCAGTAGAGCTGCTTATAACTGAATTTAAGTTGTTTCATAAGGAATGAACTTCACACAGTAATACTGTGAAACTGCTTTGAAACAAACTATATTGTATAAAGCGCTATAAAAATAAAGGTGACTTGACTGAGAATAATGATATACTAATCCCTACTATTGTAAAGATGCTTTATAGCTGATTTTTTTTTTACTTGACACAGACATAATTTTCTATTAAACTAAATAGAATCAACATTGAACTAATTTAAGCCAAATAATGATAACTGTCATCTGTAGAGCTGCTTAACAGATGAAACTGAAGCAATTTCATAATTGATTAAATTTGCAACACTGTTATTTTTCTTGTTTATTTCTATAAAGCTGCTTTGAAATAATCTGTACTGTATAAAGTGCTATATAAATAAACGTGACTTGACTATTGCCACTTTGAACATTAAAGCCTCTTTATGGAAACTAAAATGGTTTTAAGTGGCACAAACAAAGGTCCTTCTTTTGTTAAAAGCCCAATAACAGTCTGGTGTTATACAGGAACATTTTTTATACTTCCATCAATAACTTTTCACTGTAATTTCACTGCACATTGTGACGAACTCTATAATTTCGTCTGTTTCTCAGAAATACTGATGCTGATGAATGTAGTCATTGAACTTTGGGGTTGCCAGATCTGTGTAACAAAACCAGCCCATTGGCCAACCATAACTATTCCCAAAACTATCCTAAATATACCACAATTCACAATATGCTACTCCCATATGTCAAAATTTTAACCTATGGGGAGAATAATCAATCCACAGCAACAGTTTAGAGTAGCCCAATACTTAGCAACCCTGTTGAGCTGAGGTGATGTCTGGCATGTTGAAATGAGCAATCAAAAGTGTTGCAGAAAAGACAGCCCTTTTAATATCATGTGATCTATCTCTTGACATCCATTATTATGCTTTTTCATGCACAGAATCACACTGAGATGCACAAGTTATACATTTCTTCTTCTGTTGGGTAAGTGAATGCTTTGATTATTTAATTATTTTCTATCATAATTTTATATCTAATATCCACAGTTTGTAAAATATGTCCATGTCTACCATAATAACTTAGACTGTGGTTATGCAGTAAATTGCTTAGTTAAACAGATCAGTGTGGTCACTATACTTATGATAGTATATTGTGACACATTAAAATGGAAGTTAAATAAAAGATAAAGTTAACAGTTAAAGAAGTTAAAATAAAATTAAGATAGATTAAGATACACACACACACACACACACACACACGTCTGGTGCACTATCCTTTTGGGGACCCCCATAGGTGTAATGGTTTTTATACTGTACAAACTGTATTTTCTATCACCTTACACCAACCCTACACCTAAACCTACCCCTCACAGTAAACTTTCTGCATTTTTACAATTTTTACAAACTCATTCTGTATGATTTTTAAGCTTTTGTACCCATGGGGACCTCAGTTTAGGTCCCAACGGTGACACAAGTCACCATGAGTTGGTGTGAATTCAGGTTTAAATCCCCACCAGCAGTGGTGTATAAAGTACCTGAAAGCCATACTCAAGTAAAAGTAAAAATTAATCTTATCCAGGTAACAGCTGCAGAACAGTCAAAAAAAGACTAATAAGAATTAATCATTTACATACATGAGCATGTTTTCTCATGGTGTATTGTTGAGCTATGAGTTCCTCACTGATTATTTGTGTCCTTTGAGGG
>NW_015656189.1:8134-8409 GCF_001515625.1 Sinocyclocheilus rhinocerous
TAGGCCTAATGTTTTGTTTTTAACATAAAACGTTGGATACTGATATTTGAAATAATTTAAAACATGACAAAATAGTCGAAATGTGAAATTAAAACC
The DNA here is from genome assembly GCF_001515625.1 of Sinocyclocheilus rhinocerous. NCBI lineage: Eukaryota > Metazoa > Chordata > Actinopteri > Cypriniformes > Cyprinidae > Sinocyclocheilus > Sinocyclocheilus rhinocerous. The sequence goes on from NW_015656189.1 coordinate 8,231, forward strand.
GCCAGTAGGTGTCAGCAAGTGTTAAATTAATGAGTGAGTCATTGAGATTCAACAGATTCATTCAAACGACTGATTCATTCAGAAACAAAGCATTTGACTGAGTTAATGAGTGAATCACTGAATCATTTATTCAACCGATTCGTTCAAAAAGCTAATTCATTCAATAAGTAAACACACAC
>NW_015656189.1:9222-12407 GCF_001515625.1 Sinocyclocheilus rhinocerous
CGACGTTCTAATTTATTGAGATGCACCTGTATATATATATATATACAGTATATATACGCATATGTGTGTGTGTGTGTGTGTGTGTATAGATATATGTGTATATCAGTGGTCAAACCTGCTTTCCTGCAGTCCGTGTTCTTCTGACTTCTGACTATTTTGTAGTAAGTAACGAATATGCTTCGGGGAAATGTATCGGAGTAAAAGTATACATTTTAATTAGGAAATGTAGTGGAGTAAAAGTAAAAGTTGGCTGAAATATAAAAACTTAAGTAAAGTACAGATACTCACAAAAAAATACTTTTACTACTATTATTACTTCGTTACATTACACCACTGCCAACCAGTATAGAAAAACATGTACACACACACACACAGACATACTGTATATATATATATATATATATATATATATTGGCATCATAGCACCGTCTTTTGTTTTCCAAGGCATTTTCCAGCTCTCTGTCTGGCACACTTGCCACTCAGGCTTCACTGAGGGGTGTTGGGGTTGGAAATCAAGAAGCAACAGTTGCAGCAGCTACAATAACATGGCTGCTAAGGGGTATGTGCACAAACTACTGATTGTACTGATTTCTTATTTTTTAAATGCATGCTTTTCTAACCCTTTTCTCCTTCTTTGCTCAGATGGAACAGGGATGCTGGGAAGAATACTTTTTGCTTGGAAGTGGGAAAAAAAGAAGTGCCGGTACTCCACTCCCAGGGATGGAGCCAGGGGGGTGGCCAGGGGTGGGGCCACCACTGACCTAAGCTTGGACACCCCACTCAAAACTGCAGTTTTTGTCCCCTTTTTTTCCTGACAAGAAATGCATTTATTAAGACGCGAAACCGCCGTATCTCTTTATGACCACATCAAATGGAACAATTCTCAGACTCGTACTTCAACTTCGCCTCAGCGCCAGGCGCGAGTCAAATGAGCGCGGAAAGGAACATGTGCCAAATGAGCTTCAGTAGAACAACAGTGAACTGCGGTCTGGTGAGATGTTGTTAGGCTCTCAGTAAAACAAACTTTCCTGTCCTGGCAGCTGTTTTACCGTGCTCACGGCGCACACTCTTCAACTTTACGCGAATATAAGGCGCATGCTCTATATCGCTTCTTCATAAACAATGCGTGCAAGAAACTATGAGCATACAATGTAGTTATGTCGTCAGTTAAGTCATACAGTTTAGAATTAGGGTTGTCACCCGTCCCTTAAAATACAGAATCGTCCCGCATTTAAAGGTAAAATGATGCGTCCCATTTCAAATCAATACGGGACACGATTTGTCCCGTATTTTACAAAGGCCAACAAGCTGAATCAACAAATAAGTATTTTGCACTGTTTATAATGCTAATATAGTTATGCTCTATATCGTTTCATCATACATAAAGCTAACAAGAAACTATGAACATACAACGTAGTTCTGTCGTCAGTTAAGCCATGAAATTACCAAAAAGGCGATTCGTTAAAGCCCTTTCACGAGAGCGCAGCATGCGATAAACCTGCACGCCGTGCCCGGTTTAAAACATCGAGGAGCTCACGTCCGCCCTTTGAACACAAGACTCTCCAGATGTAGAGCTGAATGGTAAAGTTATCAATGTGTCTGTCCAGTAACTAATGATGAATGCTCGGTTTGCAGAGAAGCATTTGCTCCCGGTGGACCCTGGACTGTCTAACTTAAAGGGATAGTTCACACATTATTAGACAGATGAATTTATATATTATAATTAATGTTAGACCCTATTTATTAATTTATAATTTATATTAATCATAAATATATGTCGTGAAACAATAAGGCGCAAGCTGATGTTTTTTTTTTGTTGTTTTTTTTTGTAATTTAATGCACAAGTCAATACGAACACAGTGCATTTATACTGGAAAACATGTGCTTTTTTTATTTGTAAAGTACAAAGAAAATTAAACTATTTAAATGCATAAAATAACTCATTTTACATTCTGGCATTTATGAGCTGTTGACTTCCGGCATTTAAAAAAACAAAATTATTAACCAATTCTTATCACTATCTGCATGTCTCATCAGTGACTATGCAATGATGGAGAACCAGCTTTTGGGGGTTTTGAGAACCAGAACCAAGCTGACTGAGCAATAAATCTATATTGAGCCCCTTTATTAAAATACCTGGAGGTGAGGAATAATACACAAATTGTCATATTCACTCAGCATTACTTGATCTAATTCACAAATATCAAAATTACAATTTAGTAGAAATTAATTGTATTCAGTTGTGTTTTAGGTACTAAAACAGTCCAATACTTTATAGTCAATCACATTTTTATATTGAAATAATGAAGATTTCTGTGCCACCCCAGACTGGTTGCTGGCCCCTCCCTGGCCACCCCTATAAAAACATCCTGGCTCCGCCACTGTCCCCTCCCCCCTTATTTATTTAATTATTTATTTATTTTTATATTAAATAACTACTTTTTAATTTTCATAATTCACAATGTATTATATATACATAATAAATAAGCATATATGTCAAATACAATTTGACATTGTAAAAAGTTTAAATAATACTAAATTATTTAGATTTAATGTAGTCCTAATTTAAGCAAATGAATAAAAAATAAAATTAAAAATTAATCTTATCCAGGTAACAGCTGCAGAACAGTCAAAAAAAGATGGAGACGTCAAAGACCACTAAACCTCCACGGGATACATTCAGAATCGCTAAACTACTTACCACTGCATAACACATCAGCCAGCCAGCGTCCATTATAAAACATACTTGCTTTTAATCCAAATACACAATGAAAAGAATAATTTACTGATATCTGGACGTGAGTCATCATTCTCTCCACAATCTCTGATGAAATTGGCCATGTTTTTCTCTGCATTAGCGCTGTTTTGTCCATCTATTTGAATTCGCTTACTGGATCCTTGGACTTTCCAGGAGTTTATCGGTTTCCATTAATAAATTTAGAATGAACAATAACTGTTGTACAATGAGTAAAAAACATACCTAATGCAGAAAAGCCGCCTCTTTTTCCGAATTGGCTTTATGAGCAAAAATGACGGTGTATCCACTGAAAAAAAAATACAAGTGATCGCGCTGGCGTCTCTATGTCCTGCAGAGTGCGCTTCAGCTTCCACTCTCTGCGCAAACTATTGGATACAGCGCACATTTATCTAGGTTTAACGTTTAAACATTGTTATATGCTTGAACT
>NW_015656189.1:12572-16696 GCF_001515625.1 Sinocyclocheilus rhinocerous
TGTGTGTGTGTGTGTTTAAGCATGCTGATTGAGTATTAATATACTAGTTTAATAATTTCATTTCAGTGTGTGTGTGTGTGTGTGTGTGTCTGTGAGCCTATTCTCCATATTGAATGTGTTTTACTGTCAGTCATACATCCAGGTTGGCCAAGACCACTTTAAAGGCCTTAAAGTGCTTGAACCCCGGTAATTGTTGCTTGCAGCTATATTTTCCATTTGTAATTGCAAAGCAACTACAGACACTGTGTTTGTCCAAAAATCATGGAAATAAAAGAATCTTCTTAACAGAGGTTTAGATGTTGGTATTTGTTTCATTTGAAGTCACCGTTGTCGTGGACAGTGTTTGCTTTAGTTGGGATCTTGGTCCTCATACTTCGTGTGTTAGCATTTCTTTGGTTGATATAACTGTGTTTTTGTGAAACACAATAGTTGCTGCAAAAGAGTCCAAAATAAAGCGAGATCAGATGTTATTAGCTCCTTGTTGATGATGAGAAAATCATCACAATATGAGCATCTGATGTTGTGATTTGAGTTTTGTTTTTGATAAGTTGCAGTACTGGCACCAAGAGTATAGAAATTATCACTTATTCTGAAGAAGGACAAAATGCATGTGCATGGGATATTTTGAGTAAATGCTTCATGTAGTCACACGCAGACATCAAGATTTTCAAGATTTTGCACAGCAGTAGTGTAAGCTCCACCTGTTGGCCCAAGAAAGGATGTCCAACAGCCTGGTTGGCCTGGTTGAAGATGTACGTCTTTTCTGGCGCTTATGTAAAAATCATCATTATTTATTCAAATTTGGTTTCTAATTTAATTCTGACTCCGTGTATAATTTAATCTGACTCCAACTTTAAATGACTCTTCGAATTTACAGTATTTCTGCTTTAATAGCTGATCCTAAGATTAGTTGTATTTTAATTTAGATATTTGATTTTTATGGGTATCCCATTCTTTCAATTATTCGTTCATCAGGGACCCAATGCCGCTCAGAGATACGCGCCCCAACACCCAACGTCTCCTCACCTTCCTAGAGGAGCTAAAAGACATCCTCCTGGACCGCCAACAACACCATCCTGGGCCCGCACATCACATTTATGTGATCATTTGGGACAATGTACGCTTCCACAAAACAAACCAAATCAGAGAGTGGTTCACCACCAACAGTAACCACTTTTTAAACGTCTGTCTGCCACCCTACTCCCCTTTCCTGAACCCTATAGAGGAGTTCTTCTCATCGTGGAGATGGAAGGTTTATGACAGACAACCATACACTAGAGAGAACCTCCTAAGGGCAATGGAGCTGGCCTGTGTTGACATCCCAGTGGAGGCCTTCCAAGGATGGATTCGCCATTCCAGGGCGTTTTTCCCGCGGTGCCTGGCAAGAGACAATATAGCCTGCGATGTGGATGAGGTGATGTGGCCCGATGCAGCTCAGCGACATGATGCCGCACAGTGATTGTGGTGTGTGTGTGGTGTAAATAAAAAAACTTCACACCCTGATCATGTTTTCAAGAGTACTGTTGTGTGCAATAGATTCTGTTTTTGCATTGAGTTGTGTTACAGTAGTGTACATGCAGAATTTACTATAGATTTATACTCTTCATATGAAACTCACAAATCTAAATGCCTAATCCTCTGCAGAGATCTAAGAACATCCATTACTGTAAAGTTTCTAAAAATATGCATTGGCAGTTATGAAACAAAGAACCTTCTCACAAATTGAGCATTGTGTTTTCAATTGTTTTGCTGTAGTGTGTAATGATGTGTATAGTGTTTACATTTTTGAAAGCTTCGAGCTGCTCTTTTGGTGTGAAAGTTTGAGTTTTGAAGTGAGAAGGTGTGGTTGTGTTTATGTAGCTTTAGAAAAGGGTGTTGTGTTTAGACACTGGGGAACATGGAGGAAACGTTTGTGAAATGTGTTTTAGCATTTGAGAAAAACTGTAAGAATTAACAGAGGTTTAGATGTTGGTATTTGTTTCATTTGAAGTCACCATTGTCGTGGACAGTGTTTGCTTTAGTTGGGATCTTGGTCCTCATACTTCGTGTGTTAGCATTTCTTTGGTTGATATAACTGTGTTTTTGTGAAACACAATAGTTGCTGCAAAAGAGTCCAAAATAAAGCGAGATCAGATGTTATTAGCTCCTTGTTGATGATGAGAAAATCATCACAATATGAGCATCTGATGTTGTGATTTGAGTTTTGTTTTTGATAAGTTGCAGTACTGGCACCAAGAGTATAGAAATTATCACTTATTCTGAAGAAGGACAAAATGCATGTGCATGGGATATTTTGAGTAAATGCTTCATGTAGTCACACGCAGACATCAAGATTTTGCACATGAATCACAGCAGTAGTGTAAGCTCCACCTGTTGGCCCAAGAAAGGATGTCCAACAGCCTGGTTGAAGGTATTCTGCATGTACGTCTTTTCTGGCGCTTATGTAAAAATCATCATTATTTATTCAAATTTGGTTTCTAATTTAATTCTGACTCCGTGTATAATTTAATCTGACTCCAACTTTAAATGACTCTTCGAATTTACAGTATTTCTGCTTTAATAGCTGATCCTAAGATTAGTTGTATTTTAATTTAGATATTAGATTTTTATGGGTATCCCATTCTTTCAATTATTCGTTCATCAGGGACCCAATGCCGCTCAGAGATACGCGCCCTGGGTTCGCGGTAAACTCACGCACGCAAACTAGCCAGTCTGATCTTATTCAGAGGGTGTAATAAATTAGCTAATACCTTTTAGTCGGTTGCCTACTGCTCACTCTTACAAAAAGTGTATTTAATTTAGCCACTTCCATACATCTTGCTAAATCAGTGATAGACAGAAATCAAAAGGTCTTCAGATGAAGTGCCTACTGCTCCTTTCATTCACGAGCCTTCAGTTTGTTCTATCCTGGACACAGATTTACGGTAGCATTAGCCTCCTATGATTTACTGGTCATAATGATTTCAGGAGAAACCAGAATAGATCAAAACGTAACATTTATTTTGCAAGGCAGGATTAAACATCAATTAAAATAATAAAAAATAATACATCACACAACTTGATCAGCAGAAAATACAAAACACAATTTAAAGCATAGTAAAAAACAATTTCAAAGAGTCAGTATACCTGGCAAATAGAGAGAGACACACAGCAATTGTGTGGGAAGTTCTGAATACAGATGCTTCCCTGAGTGGTTTTCCAAATCCCTTTAAATACCCCAAGTCTTGACAAAAGGACTGTAAACATTTAGCACCCAAATATTTATGCAGCTTTTGCTGGACCTTTTCTCGTGCCCCAAAGGGTCACACGCCTGGTTTTGGGGATCAAAACAAATGGTTAATAAAGATCTTTATTGGGGCATCTCCCACACCAGAAGAACAGGTTTTATTTTCTTTATTCTTGTCTGTCTTGTCTGTGTGGGAGTGAAACCATCTTACCAGTCGCACCAGAAGTATTTACATGGATGTCACATCAAACACATCAAACTAGTAGATTTGTGAGGTTTGCATGGCCTGAGGGGAAGAAGAGGCCGTGAGGAGTCAGGGGCTGTGTCATTCATTATTCCCTACATTAGGTCACTAATTCAGTTCACTAGAAGGAGTGAATGAAAACGAGTAGTGAATTCGGACACTGAGTGCACCGGAAGGAATGCTGCTTTTGCATAGTGTGCTTGCTGTTTATTAATAATTTGAAACTAGCAAACTAGCAGCTCCAGTAGTAAGATTAAAGGATTTATCTTGAACTCTGTCACGGAAATTATGTATAAACCCTAATCAAACAATTTAATAATCAATTTACAATGAATTTATACCCGTGTTGTACATTATGCTGTACGCCATGGATGAGCGCTTTGTAAAAATGAACGGATTGATTATTCAGCTGCGGGCGCCATCTTCTGGCGAGATGCGCGAATTCATTCGGCGCGTGACTCTCACGGTGCATTATGGGCATTCTCTAGCCGTTGAGCATGCACCAGTTGTACACTCGTTTTTGCAGTGCACTGTGGGATTGAATGAGTGCACTCGAGAACGTCCACTATGATTTCGGACACCACTAAAAATGGCTGTTCCCTCAAATAGTGCCCTATTTAAGGGTATAGGGGGCGATTTCGGACACAGCCACAG
>NW_015656189.1:17282-18317 GCF_001515625.1 Sinocyclocheilus rhinocerous
AGAGAGACACACAGCAATTGTGTGGGAAGTTCTGAATACAGATGCTTCCCTGAGTGGTTTTCCAAATCCCTTTAAATACCCCAAGTCTTGACAAAAGGACTGTAAACATTTAGCACCCAAATATTTATGCAGCTTTTGCTGGACCTTTTCTCGTGCCCCAAAGGGTCACACGCCTGGTTTTGGGGATCAAAACAAATGGTTAATAAAGATCTTTATTGGGGCATCTCCCACACCAGAAGAACAGGTTTTATTTTCTTTATTCTTGTCTGTTCTATTGATGTGGGAGTGAAACCATCTTACCAGTCGCACCAGAAGTATTTACATGGATGTCACATCAAACAACTAAGGATAGTAGATTTGTGAGGTTTGCATGGCCTGAGGGGAAGGAGAGGGCGTGAGGAGTCAGGAACTCAGCATGGGGGGGAAGAGAGGAGGTTGAGCCAGGTGTTGTTCTGCGCTCTTTCTCGCAGATCCTCTCCTCAGATTAGTGAATTTTATTGTTTTATTACAGGATAGGAATCTTGAATTCAGTCTTGGTAAAATCCATCCTTACAGTGGTGACAATCAAAACAAACAAAAAAGCTTCATGCTGCAATGCATGATGGGTGGCTTCATAGTACAAACTCATCCTTAATTCCCAAGCTTTTTTGTTTTGATTGTCACCGTTGTTGTGGTTCATGTGCAAAATCTTGATGTCTGTGTGTGACTATATGAAGCATTTACTTAAAATATCTCTTGCATTTTGTCCATCTTCAGAGTAAGCGATCATTTTGCTCTTGGTGCCAGTACTGCAACTTCACAAGGTGTGTTGGCTATAAATACCAAATATAAAACAAAATTGAAATCCACAATATCAGAAGCTCATTTTGTGATGATTTTATCATCATCAACGAGGAGCTAATAATACCTGATCTCACTTTATTTTGGCCTCTTTTGCAGCAACTACTGTGTTTCACAAAAACACAGTTACAATAACCAAAGAACAGCTAACAAAAAGTATGAGGACCAAGATCCCAACTAAAGCAAACACTGTCC
>NW_015656189.1:19781-23382 GCF_001515625.1 Sinocyclocheilus rhinocerous
AGAGAGACACACAGCAATTGTGTGGGAAGTTCTGAATACAGATGCTTCCCTGAGTGGTTTTCCAAATCCCTTTAAATACCCCAAGTCTTGACAAAAGGACTGTAAACATTTAGCACCCAAATATTTATGCAGCTTTTGCTGGACCTTTTCTCGTGCCCCAAAGGGTCACACGCCTGGTTTTGGGGATCAAAACAAATGGTTAATAAAGATCTTTATTGGGGCATCTCCCACACCAGAAGAACAGGTTTTATTTTCTTTATTCTTGTCTGTTCTATTGATGTGGGAGTGAAACCATCTTACCAGTCGCACCAGAAGTATTTACATGGATGTCACATCAAACAACTAAGGATAGTAGATTTGTGAGGTTTGCATGGCCTGAGGGGAAGGAGAGGGCGTGAGGAGTCAGGAACTCAGCATGGGGGGGAAGAGAGGAGGTTGAGCCAGGTGTTGTTCTGCGCTCTTTCTCGCAGATCCTCTCCTCAGATTAGTGAATTTTATTGTTTTATTACAGGATAGGAATCTTGAATTCAGTCTTGGTAAAATCCATCCTTACAGTGGTGACAATCAAAACAAACAAAAAAGCTTCATGCTGCAATGCATGATGGGTGGCTTCATAGTACAAACTCATCCTTAATTCCCAAGCTTTTTTGTTTTGATTGTCACCGTTGTTGTGGTTCATGTGCAAAATCTTGATGTCTGTGTGTGACTATATGAAGCATTTACTTAAAATATCTCTTGCATTTTGTCCATCTTCAGAGTAAGCGATCATTTTGCTCTTGGTGCCAGTACTGCAACTTCACAAGGTGTGTTGGCTATAAATACCAAATATAAAACAAAATTGAAATCCACAATATCAGAAGCTCATTTTGTGATGATTTTATCATCATCAACGAGGAGCTAATAATACCTGATCTCACTTTATTTTGGCCTCTTTTGCAGCAACTACTGTGTTTCACAAAAACACAGTTACAATAACCAAAGAACAGCTAACAAAAAGTATGAGGACCAAGATCCCAACTAAAGCAAACACTGTCCCCGACAATGGTGACGTCAAATGAAACAAATACCAACATCTAAACCTCTGTTAATTCTCAATAAGAGCTTCTCTAGATGTCTGACAGAAATAAAGTCAATCTAATGAGTGAAGCTGGTGATGCTGTTTGTAGAGATGTTTGATCATCCTCTGCTGAGATCTTGAGAGATTTAATGTCTTTTATTTGCAGTTGATTTTACCAAATGCTCAATCATCAGTTATTTGATCATTTAATTATCACATAAACTTCAACACTGTTTCAGTGAAGATTCTTTTATTTCCATGATTTTTGGACACCTCAAAAAGACATCCACTGGACGTAACTTTGCCCAATGGGTATATATATACATATACACACAGGGGCGATTCTAGGATTTTCATTTTAGGGGGGCTCAGCCCCCAGTGAGGGTATAATAATAATAATAAATAGCCACATGCACTGGAATATGTATTATATTGAAAGTTACATTTTGAAAATGAAAATGGCAACATGATCGTTTTATAAAGTATGTGTTCATATGTGCTTAATTTTCGCTGGAGGAAACAGCTGTGGTGTGATGAACTCAGTCAAAACTTAGGCTACAGTAGATGGGGAACCGATTATTGCTCCCCCATTATATTTTGTAAACTGTCTTTATGATAAAGAACTGCACAGATGCAGTGGTGGAGCCAGGATGTTTTCACAGGGGTGGCCAAGGAGGGGCCAGCAACCAGTCTGGGGTGGCACAGAAATCTTCATTATTTCAATATAAAAATGTGATTGACTATAAAGTATTGGACTGTTTTAGTGCCTAAAACACAACTGAGTACAATTAATTTCTACTTAACTGTAATTGAGATATTTGTGAATTAGATCAAGTATTACTGAGTGAATATGACAATTTTTGTATTATTCCTCACCTCTAGGTATTTTAATAAAGGGGCTCACTATAGCTTTATTGCTCATTCAGCTTCTCAAAACTCCCAAATGCTTGCTCTCCAACATTGCATACTCATGGATGAGGCATGCAGATAGTGATAAAAATGTGAAAAAGGCCGGAAGTCAACAGTAGACATAAATGCCAGAATATAAACTTAGTTATTTTACGCATTTAAATGGTTTAATTTTCGCATATTTTCTAGTATAAGTGCATTGTGCTCACTCACATTTATTTGTGCATTAAATTACAAATAAAAAATACTCATCAGCTTATGCTTTATATTGTGATCTCGAATTTCAGAATATATTTTAGTATGCATTTGAAAAACGTTCTTGTGTGCTATGTATACATGCAGTTTGCAGCTTTAATCGCCTTTTTGGTAATTTCGTGACTTTGCTGACGACATAACTAGGTATGTGTGTTTGTGCGGGTTATTTATGATGAAGTGATATAGAGCGTGCACCACATATTTGCGTACCGTTGAAGAGTGTGCTCCGTGAGCACAGTGAAACGGCTGATGGGACAGGAACGGCTGATGTTTTACTGACATATAGTCTAACAACATCTCATCAGACCGCAGTTCACAGTTGTTCTACTGAAGCTCATTTGGCTGCTGTAGCTTTTCCGCGCTCGTTTGACTCGCGCCTGACGCTGAGGTGAAGCTGAAGGTTCTGCATCTTAATAAATGCATTCCTTGTCAAGAAAAAAATGGACAAAAACAGCAGTTTTGAGTGGGGTGGCCAAAGGGGTCTAGTAGGGGTTCCCCCTGGTTTCGCCCCTGCACAGATGTAGATATTATAACAATCTATCGATAAACACAGACCTTGTCCTCTGTTTCTCGCTCTGCGCCGCCGCGGTCTGCGGATTGAAATAGAACGCGCTGAAAGACGGGGAGGAGCCGATTGAAGTCTGCCGCCGTTTCCATATGAAATTTAAAGGGGACTGAGGCGATCACGATTCGTGTACAGTTTATGGAGCTAATCGCAAAATTTTAGGGGGGCTGAGCAGTCATTTTAAAAATGGCCTAGCGACGCCCATATATATATATATATATATATATATGTATATATATATAAAGGTGACTGACTATAGACCAATTTGGAGTAGACGTCACAGTTAGGTCACTTGCAGGTGCGCGTGCATAGTAGTGGCAGAAAAACACTGGGAACAAGTGGAGGGAAACGGGTAAAATCCATGGAATAAGATAAAAATGTATTGTTGTGCATTTGGATGTCAGAATCGGAATGCAAATGATTTTTATATAACACTGTAGTCAAAGACGCCATTTGAAGCTAAACGCAGACGTTTAAACGGACAGACTATGGATGAAACCTGCTATGATTACCCTACTTTTAAAGCATACATTTGATTTAAACAATAGGTCTATATAATATTCATATAGGGGACATATTGTATTAGCCCTACAGTTGAAATACATGAATATAATATGAATCTTTATTTGTATAAAAAAAAAAAATAAATAAAAAAAAAATGACGATACGTAAATTGTAATTTTGTCTGCTTTGCCCGTGAAATTAGTCGCTAGCCCACATCTCAGCAGGGACATGCGTTTATCACATGAATTAAACAAGACATGAAGTGTCTAAAATAAATGTGCACAGTTCAGCTGAATGATGAAGTTTACTTT
>NW_015656189.1:23455-32070 GCF_001515625.1 Sinocyclocheilus rhinocerous
GTCATAGCCCACAGCTCAGCAGGGACATGCGTTTATCGCATGAATTGAACAAGACATGAAGTGTCTAAAATAAATGTGCACAGTTCAGCTGAATGATAAAGTTTACTACGACTGTATGCTTTCCACAATATTAACAAACTGTACACTGAAACAAAATAACCAGAACATTAACAATAACCGATAGAGCTCGTGGTTTATCTGTCAATCAGATGCGCTCTCGGCCACTGATCTATGCTCGTGACGTTTTCTTTTATAATTATCATTGGCTGATAGAATTGTATTTTAGATGGTAATAAGATCAAGACCCTCGATTACGTCATGATCTATTCTGTCGTGCAGCGCTCAAAATTGTGGACAAGCCAGGTCCACCGTAAAATAACCTCTGATTGTTTATTTTTATTTGTTCATTTAAATGTGTGCAGCCTTCGTAGGATGTAGCCTTACGTTTGAGAGGCACCCATAGATAAGCTTTGATGAACTGAAAAAGGCTCTGAATGAGGAGTCGATTCCCCTTGATGGAATCGATTCCAACCTTTGGAATCGACTCTCAATTCCCATCGAGAATCGATTCTTTTTGGAATCGATTCCCAGCCCTACTGTCTGGCTGGCGCGACGAGACAAAAACATTAAAACCCATTATCCAAACAAAGTAGTTTCGCTTTCACAACGAAACACACGGCGGGCTAGAGTGAGCGGAGGGCAGCGGGTTAGAGTGAGCAGAGTGGTGGGCGGGCTTGAGTGAGCGGAGGTGGGCGGGCTTGAGAACGGCGCGACCGGCGGATTCAACGAAGGAGCGTCCGGGGGGCTTGCGGCAACCACATGTGACGACCCCGGGCTGGATTCCGCTTCGTCCACGGTAAAAGCATATTCTTTATCAAAGTTAAGACTCTGCCACGCCCCCCTAAAACGGCTCGTTCTAACACGCCCCCACATATCTACCTCACTATGTGGAAATATTTGCATAATGCCGCCCAAATGTTCATGCAAAGAAAGAAGGCGTGGTTTCAGTAACCGCAGTTAGTGTTGAAGCAGCATGTCAGGGAGACGCTGTGTGTTTCTAGGCGAAAGCAAAAGCACTTTATTTGGCCTTTCCGGAAGTAGATGCATTTAGGAATCTTTAAGATTACTTACAACAGAACAGCAATGCATTTTATGGACGACCGTTTCGTGAACCTAGGAGAGGAGGTAATTCTGACTTTGCTATGACAATCTGGCGCTTCTGAATCAGCTACTGTTTTGTTATTAGTTTAAGTATTTGCTATTGACTGTTCAAATGCGGAGTTTTGCGCAGCGTGTGTGTGTGCGCGTGCGTGTGTTTGTGTATGAGAGAGAGAAAGAGACAGCGTCACATAACAGTAGAGTCAGCTGTCTTAACCGCGGCTTGTGTACTGCATCATCACTGTGTCTGTCACTGACTCTGTTCCCCTTTCGGGCTTGAACTGATGGTAAAACTAATGACATTATTTACTGTCTGTCTATTTATTTTGAAAGATGAAGCTCGCGATTATGGTAAGGGGCGTTACATTTCCGACGAGTGCTTGCGGTGTTCGGCCAATCACAATGCACTGGGTCAGCTGGCCAATCAGAGCAGACTGCGCTTGTCGGAAGGAAGGACTTTGTAGAAAACGAAGCGTTTGAGAGAGGCGGGGCATAGAGGAACTACAATAATGTACAGTATTTGAAAAATAATGTGTTTTTTGAACATTAAAGCATGTCAACATATTCCGTTACACCAAATACACAAAATAATGATCTTAAAAAAACGCCCAAATGTTCACGCAAAGAAAGAAGGCGTGGTTTCAGTAACCGCAGTTAGTGTTGAAGCAGCCATGTCAGGGAGACGCTGTGTGTTTCTAGGCGAAAGCAAAAGCACTTTATTTGGCCTTCCGAAAGTAGATGCATTTAGGAATCTTTAAGATTACTTACAACAGAACAGCAATGCATTTTATGGACGACCGTTTCGTGAACCTAGGAGAGTAGGTAGTTCTGACTTTGCTATGACAATCTGGCGCTTCTGAATCAGCTACTGTTTTGTTATTAGTTTAAGTATTTGCTATTGATTGTTCAAATGCGGAGTTTTGCGCATCGTGTGTGTGTGTGTGTGCGCGACTCTGTTCCCCTTTCGGGCTCTGTCTTTACATTTATTTTGAAAGATGAAGCTCGCGATTATGGTAAGGGGCGTTACATTTCCGACAGGTGCTTGTGGTGTTCGGCCAATCACAATGCACTGGTTCAGCTGGCCAATCAGAGCAGACTGCGCTTGTCGGAAGGAGGGACTTTGTAGAAAACGAAGCGTTTGAGAGAGGCGGGGCATATAGGACATACGATAATGTACAGTATTTGAAAAATAATGTGTTTTTTGAACATTAAAGCATGTCAACATATTCTGTTACACCAAATACACAAAATAATGATCTTTAAAAAAGCATCATATGACCCCTTTAAGTTTTTTGAAAATCTTAAAATGAAGAAAGTTTTCTGTGAAGGGTTTAGGGGTAGGGTAAGGGGATAGAAAATACAGTTTGTACAGTATAAAAACCATTACACCTATGCAATGTTCCCATAAAACAAGAAGACCAGTATGTGCTTGTAAAATGTGACGCGTACAATACACTGAGCTGTGGTGGAAATGACAATGACAAAAAAAGACAATTGAAAGGTTTTCTGTGACATATTTATTGTTATATGTTGTATATTGACAAATTACAGAGAGTAGCCTATGAAAAATGTGTTTTAAGAGAGGTGTTTTTGTGGAAGTTTTTTTTTTTTAAAGTCCACAGAGCTATAGTTTTCATCAGTAATAATGGCTGTAGTTTCTCTGGTCTGGCTGCAGAACAGTCAGTAGGTGGCACTAGTGAAGTTTGTGAAGCTTCATAAAAGCAAAGAAAGAAGAAGCTATTACATGCAGATCCCGCCTGATTGACAGATTGCGATCCAATTACTAACATGGAGCAACAGATTTCCACCAATCAAGGTAAAGAGCTGCTTTTTTGTCATTCCGTGTGTTTCTTTCCTCCTGATAGGTCAGCTCGTCTGCGCTGTTTAGTTGAGCTGACAGGAAACCAGTCTGTTAGTTCACAGTAAACTGAGCTTTGTATTTCAGCTCATATAACTATTACAAACTGTCAAACCTGGCTGAACTTCAGGAAACATGGATCAAGTGGGGAACAAGTATTTCTGCCAGGATTATTTCAGGTGTTGTTGGTCATAGTTTAATATTCGGGGTAGTAAAGCATAGGGGTAGTTAGAAGCTTGTACACAACTTAAAAAAAGATATATTTAACACAGTAAGCGCATAATAAATTATAATGTATTGGGATACCATTTTATGTTATAAAATAAAATTGCATCCCAACAGAGCTCTCAAATTTAGATTTTTATTTATAAATTTTTTTTGATGTAATACATGTGGGTAATAAATGGTTGATAATTACAAATTAGTAAAAATAAGTGCAGTAATAAGTATTTTCTTTTTTCCCACAATACATACTGTTTTCTAAGGAGATGTACTGAAAATTAGCATGATAGGTTTTTGTAAGGGAGAGGTAAAAGTGGGATTAACAATCATTTTTAATACAGTTATTATATCGTGGTTGACATTTCACCCTATTCTGTCCAATTTTCTCAATAGCTTTGCGTTCCTCAATGAACATGCAATTTGAAGATGGTATATTCATCAAAGACTACATCAGGATTATGGCGTATATGATCGTGCTGTGTTTCACACTGGCGATTTCATTATCGTTTTGGGTCCTGTCCATAACTGCCAGCACATATTATGGTGAGAGTTCACTTTCTGAGTCTATGGAGTTACTTAGTCGTATATGAATACATAAGGGCTGTGTGTGAAACCAGCCTTATTGCCCAGTCAGTCAGTGTATGTGTATGAAGGGGCCTCCTCTGGAAACTGGTTTCAGACAGGCTTCTAATGAAAGCAAATTTAAATGAACTTAATAAATAACCAAGGAAATATTTTGAGATTACTATACTGATTTCTAAAAAATGTGGCATCAAAAAATTGTGGTATGCGTCGCAAAAAAACTGACATAAATTGATAAAAATTTATTTATACATTTGTATATATATATACACACACACATTGTGTGTCCTTGCAGCTTTCAGACATAGCCATGATGTCCCAATACATAAAAATGTGGCTATTTATTATTTATTGTGTTACTGTACACATACAGGCACACTTTTAACAACTTTAGATTTACTTACTAAAGAAGAAAATAGAAAACTGTAGTAAAAGTATTAAAAGTAAGAGTAAGAGTTTGTGACAAATATCATAAAGTTTGTATTACAAATGTGTATTACAAAGATTTTGCTTAAATGTAATAATTACAGTGCATGTTTTTACAAGGTGCACTGAGTGCAAAATCATAATTTGAACCATTTGAATAATTGTGCATTTTTTCATTTAAGTTATTGGATTTGAAAGCAAATTGAAATTGTAAACAGCAGGGTTCCCATATTCCTATAAAAATGTCATTTACAAGCCTGGAAAAGTCACGTTAATTAACAAAATTTTAAGTTAATGTAAAAGTCATAGGATTCTGACTTTTCATATCCAGTTCATTCCATATGAAATGCTGTTTTGCAGGTACTCTGCAGCCAGTATCACCATGGCGGTGGCTGCTTTCAGTGCTTATCCCTCTTTTCATCACATTTCGAGCCTTTAAACGTAGGAATCTTGATCATGGTGGTGCCATAGGAGGTGAGGAATACATTTTGAAGTTGAGATGGTCTTGTGGGTCATTTTAATGTCACATCAATATTGGTTATAGGCAGGGTTGGGGAGTAACGGAATACATGTAATGGCGTTACGTAATCAGGATACAAAAATCTAGTAACTGTAATCCGTTACATCAAAAAAACAAAGTATTCAGATTAGTTAAATTTTGTAAAAAGGGGGAATACTATCAGGATTACATTTGCTTAATTTAAAATTAAATAAATGAGTATTTTGACATAACGCTATGATGCGCGTTCTCGTCTTTTTTTTTCTGTTAATTACGTTGAGCTGCGTGTCCGTTTTTCTTCAAAGCACCAACTTAGAATGCCTAATTTTGGTTTGCTTGCTTGTGTTACATGAGAAAATAAATAATTTTGCCTACCTGATGTAATCGATTTAATAGGGGTGCGGTTCGCGACTCGCAGTCGTTGTCAAACGGGTCTGGTCCAGAATTAAATTAGTGCTGCTGTTGGATAACGGGTCGAGTGTTCTGTTAAGTACTGCTGGTGCACGTTTACCAAACAGGACCCGTGCAGGACTCTGCTTTAAACTGCTTTGCGTCTCTGCATAACACTATTTCAGTTGCATTTGCGACTGAAATCTACTGCGTGCGACTATGAAATTTTTAGGAGCACCAGTGCGACTGACCAGATCATCATTTCTTATTCTAATTCTGTCGTTTTAATTAATTTTTTTTAAAAGCTTATCAAATATACTTTTAAGAATTTGACAAAAGATGACATACTTTTAATAAAGTTAGAGGAGTTTCATGCAGATATTTTTATGTATAGTTTCACAAAACTGAAGTCAAACCATTCTGTTTTTGCTTCAAATTTCAAAATTATACAATCCAATCTAGATTAAAAACTGCTCATGTTGCATGTATGCAGCATCTTTGTTTGGATCATGATTAAAATGCAGTGGTTGCCTCTAATTTTAAATGGAAAGAGCACAGACAAAGACTTAGTTTTTCTTATATGAAGAGATTTCTTTTATTTGTTACTTATTTATTTGATTTGGGGCTTGTTTTAAAATTTTCATTTTTAATACAGTTATTATATCGTGGTTGACATTTCACCCTATTCTGTCCAATTTTCTCAATAGCTTTGCGTTCCTCAATGAACATGCAATTTGAAGATGGTATATTCATCAAAGACTACATCAGGATTATGGCGTATATGATCGTGCTGTGTTTCACACTGGCGATTTCATTATCGTTTTGGGTCCTGTCCATAACTGCCAGCACATATTATGGTGAGAGTTCACTTTCTGAGTCTATGGAGTTACTTAGTCGTATATGAATACATAAGGGCTGTGTGTGAAACCAGCCTTATTGCCCAGTCAGTCAGTGTATGTGTATGAAGGGGCCTCCTCTGGAAACTGGTTTCAGACAGGCTTCTAATGAAAGCAAATTTAAATGAACTTAATAAATAACCAAGGAAATATTTTGAGATTACTATACTGATTTCTAAAAAATGTGGCATCAAAAAATTGTGGTATGCGTCGCAAAAAAACTGACATAAATTGATAAAAATTTATTTATACATTTGTATATATATATACACACACACATTGTGTGTCCTTGCAGCTTTCAGACATAGCCATGATGTCCCAATACATAAAAATGTGGCTATTTATTATTTATTGTGTTACTGTACACATACAGGCACACTTTTAACAACTTTAGATTTACTTACTAAAGAAGAAAATAGAAAACTGTAGTAAAAGTATTAAAAGTAAGAGTAAGAGTTTGTGACAAATATCATAAAGTTTGTATTACAAATGTGTATTACAAAGATTTTGCTTAAATGTAATAATTACAGTGCATGTTTTTACAAGGTGCACTGAGTGCAAAATCATAATTTGAACCATTTGAATAATTGTGCATTTTTTCATTTAAGTTATTGGATTTGAAAGCAAATTGAAATTGTAAACAGCAGGGTTCCCATATTCCTATAAAAATGTCATTTACAAGCCTGGAAAAGTCACGTTAATTAACAAAATTTTAAGTTAATGTAAAAGTCATAGGATTCTGACTTTTCATATCCAGTTCATTCCATATGAAATGCTGTTTTGCAGGTACTCTGCAGCCAGTATCACCATGGCGGTGGCTGCTTTCAGTGCTTATCCCTCTTTTCATCACATTTCGAGCCTTTAAACGTAGGAATCTTGATCATGGTGGTGCCATAGGAGGTGAGGAATACATTTTGAAGTTGAGATGGTCTTGTGGGTCATTTTAATGTCACATCAATATTGGTTATAGGCAGGGTTGGGGAGGAACGGAATACATGTAATGGCGTTACGTAATCAGGATACAAAAATCTAGTAACTGTAATCCGTTACATCAAAAAAACAAAGTATTCAGATTAGTTAAATTTTGTAAAAAGGGGGAATACTATCAGGATTACATTTGCTTAATTTAAAATTAAATAAATGAGTATTTTGACATAACGCTATTTAGCACGGTTTCATCATAGTTCCTGGTAGAGCCCTGCACAGGCCTCAAATATAGTACCTAGCCCGGCCCGTGTCTGACAGCTTATCAGAATTACCGGCCCGAGCCAGTCTTTTTTCCCCTATTCCCAAAACAGCTTACTGTTTCAGCTATTGAAATAGTTCAGTTTTGTATGCAATGGCAAAGTGATTAGGCTATATTTCGTTTGGTTTTTTTATTATGTTAATTTAGAAAAACGTTTGGAGCATTTTGTTCGTTACAAGTTTGTGAATTGAATCGAATCGTGAAATCAAAATCGTGAATCGAATCGAATCGTGAGTTGAGTGAATCGTTACATCCCTAACACGCAGTACAAGGTACCATGGCCAACCCCTCCCACCTAAATCCACGCACCAAACAATATAACAGATGGACCCAGATGAATTCCAGACAGAACTATAACAGAACAAAACAGAGCAGAGCAGAAGTGCAGTCAGTTACTTGAGGTTCGTTACGCTTCAATTAAGATCATTAGAAACCCCTGGACGTGCAATCAATCCTGCTGGACATTGAACAAAAGTTACGCATAAAAACTGGTTTAAAACAAACTTTAAACTACCCATACCTACCAAGAAAACAGTACAATGCTGCAATACACATGGTCGCTCACCACGCAGGATTACAGCTACTTGCAGGCCCATATCTAAAAACAAACAAAAGGTAATAAGCCTCTATTTAACATGCAAAAAGGCATTTTTAAAAACGGGACAAACCTGAAAACTGGCGACAGCTTATCAGAATTACCGGCCCGAGCCAGTCTTTTTTCCCCTATTCCCAAAACAGCTTACTGTTTCAGCTATTGAAATAGTTCAGTTTTGTATGCAATGGCAAAGTGATTAGGCTATATTTCGTTTGGTTTTTTTATTATGTTAATTTAGAAAAACGTTTGGAGCATTTTGTTCGTTACAAGTTTTTGTTTTTTAAAGTAACGACCAAGCGGCCAGCGGCAGACAGTGAGCCTATGTTTGATCAATTTAGCCTTCTCAAATCATCACGACTTGCCTAAAAGAAAATCTATAGATATAAAACAGTTCAAGCATATAACTGTGGCAGTAAGTGGTCAGGAGTTTGAAAATTACCAATAATAAGAGAAATCCTATGGTCGACTACGCCACCCAGAATACACCGGGACATAACAGCCCTAAGCAAAGGGACACAGGTTCGTTGCCAAAGGCAGGGTGAGCATAAGGATAGACAGATAAACAAATCACTTTATTAACATACAATTAATAAAAACACATGCAACACTTCACAAGGTCTCAATACATCACACATCTTTACCAGTAACTTACAAGTACAATACAATAAGATAACAAAATAAAGAGGGAGGTGGCCAGCAAAGACCCTCAGATTTCTACCCCACACTCAATACCCATGACACAC
>NW_015656189.1:32080-41546 GCF_001515625.1 Sinocyclocheilus rhinocerous
AGGATGATGCATCCCAAGCAACCAAACACTTCCCCCTTTTATATGCACAACACAGGCACTAATTGGCTCATGAAACTTACCCAACTGACCAATCATGATA
This sequence comes from Sinocyclocheilus rhinocerous, assembly GCF_001515625.1. Lineage (NCBI taxonomy): Eukaryota > Metazoa > Chordata > Actinopteri > Cypriniformes > Cyprinidae > Sinocyclocheilus > Sinocyclocheilus rhinocerous. The sequence goes on from NW_015656189.1 coordinate 32,181, forward strand.
AAGTTCAAACACTGATAGGTTCACCTGTTTGGGTAACACCAGCCAATCATACTGGGTCTATACCTCACTTTGCTACATTCCGCCTCGACGATGAACAAACCTTAGAAATTATCCCAAGGCCTGAAGAAAACTGACACGGCACTGGATATTACACCAGAGGGTGACATGGCACCTTTTACCACCTCGCCCACTGTCCTTGGCAAGCAGTAGACATTTCAGTACTGACCAGCTATTGGCCTTAATCTTCAAGAACCCTTGAAGGGAAACTAGCAACATTAATTCGACTACGCCACCCAGAATACACCGGGACATAACAGCCCTAAGCAAAGGGACACAGGTTCGTTGCCAAAGGCAGGGTGAGCATAAGGATAGACAGATAAACAAATCACTTTATTAACATACAATTAATAAAAACACATGCAACACTTCACAAGGTCTCAATACATCACACATCTTTACCAGTAACTTACAAGTACAATACAATAAGATAACAAAATAAAGAGGGAGGTGGCCAGCAAAGACCCTCAGAGTTCTACCCCACACTCAATACCCATGACACACTCTCGTGAAAAATCAAAAATATTAAACGGCACTCCATGTGGACCAAGGTTATTATAGTTTTGAATTTTTAAATTAGTTTTATTTTAATATAGTTTTCAAATTTGCTATACAATTCAGTTTAGTTTATTGGTTTCATTAATATTGTTGTTGGTTTTAGTTTAGTTTTTATTTTGTGAACATTTTTATATAGTCTAGTTTCAGTTTTAATTAAAGGTTAACAGAATTAACAGATCACTTCCAGAGCGCAGGCCAAAGAAAGACTTAGGCATAATTTAGTCTTAGTGATGCAAATGTCTAGCGACACAATTAACACATGCTGAGATTGATTAAATGGTAAAAGTATACAAATATACGCCAAAATGAAGCAGTCAAGCCTTTTTACTAAATAAATGGGTCTATAGCTCACTCTGCTACATTCCACCCCAACATCAGGCATCGTCGCCCCGACGATGGACAAACCTTAGAAATTATCCCAAGGCCTGAAGAAAACTGACACGGCACTGGATATTACACCAGAGGGTGACATGGCACCTTTTACCACCTCGCCCACTGTCCTTGGCAAGCAGTAGACATTTCAGTACTGACCAGCTATTGGCCTTAATCTTCAAGAACCTTTGAAGGGAAACTAGCCACGTTAATGCCACTTAAATTGACTAATTGAATTTTACACCAGTGATACCCACATTCACTGGCATCGGAAATGCCCCAACTTACCTACACCAATGACGGTGAGGCTATCAATCCCACTGGAAGGCCAGATTTAGAGGGCTCAAAAAGCACAATGTCATGCAGAAACAACATTGACTAATTTACTGTTATTAATTGAAAATGCCAAATACAATCTGCCATACCCTGCAACCGCATACCTTGACAGAACATTGCGGCTACAGCAAGGCTGGGAACACACCTTATGACAACGTTGGGACACGCATTACAAAACTCAGCACCTGCAATTCAGATGCTTACTCAAAGAGAAAGGTACAACAATGATAGCAATGCTGCACTGGGGCTCTAAAATTAACTTAAGATGCCATTCAATACGACCAAGCTGCAGCTGCCCCACTTGGTACACACTAGCATGCAAAAGACTGCTCACTTCAAACCATAGGAGGGACCTTACAAGACATAGGGTGAGGTGCAAACCTACCCGTTACACTTCCTGGCAACATGGCCAGGTCGCAAACATTTACCACAGGAGGACCAATTCCATTATTAAGAACCACGAACACGAGGGGTATAGTGACACTTCCTGGCCTATGACCCAGCCACAAGTTCCAAAGAGCTGATCCAATTGGACTCGCTGCGATTTCGACAGTTCCCTTGACGGGCCTAGCTCTACCCGGGCACCATGGGCCTCTAACAACATTCTCCCTTGCGCCCCATACTACATTACAGGCACAAAGAACTAACCTTGATGCCAGGCCCCCCTCGGAGTTCCCTCCCATTCCCACCTAAGGACCTCCAACAGACAGCCAGTGAGCAACACTAAAAGAATTCCAGCTCGATGCAACAACTACCTAGTACCTACCTCCTGTTCAACAATTTATCACGCCCAGGGGTTTCTGAATTTGACATAACATGCATTCTATAAAAAGGAGCCCTTCTTCCCATTACCACTCACCAATTGTAGATTGGCCCATCCAAGGAGACTCGCACACAAAAGGACCTGCAGTGCTGCTCCGCCTCGAAAAGGACACAACATGCAATACAATCCCCTACAAAATATAAAGTCAAAATGCCCTTCTCACGTCTGCAAGGAAAAAAAAACAAAAGCTCACCCTGAACTATGGCGACCCTGCCGACTACGCCAAATGTGGCAGTAAGTGGTCAGGAGTTTGAAAATTACCTATAATAAAGAGAAATCCTATAGTCGACTACGCCACCCGGAATACACCGGGACATAACAGCCCTAAAGGCATAATTTAGTCTTAGTGATGCAAATGTCTAGCGACACAATTAACACATGCTGAGATTGATTAAATGGTAAAAGTATACAAATATACGCCAAAATGAAGCAGTCAAGCCTTTTTACTAAATAAATATACACAAGTTGTGCTTAATGTCATATCTAATTATGTGTATTGAGATATTTAATATGACAACAAGTGTAGCCTAATTTGGTTATGATGGTTAGAGGTCTTTTTTAACAATCATAATATATTGTAACTGTCCTGTCTTGCTCAACTTTTTGTTGTGCGATATATTGCACCAGAAATATAGGAGGGACCTTACAAGACATAGGGTGAGGTGCAAACCTACCCATTACACTTCCTGGCAAAATGGCCAGGTCGCAAACATTCAAGTCATCTTGGGATTTACCACAGGAGGACCAATTCCATTATTAAGAACCACGAACACGAGGGGTATAGTGACACTTCCTGGCCTATGACCCAGCCACAAGTTCCAAAGAGCTGATCCAATTGGACTCGCTGCAATTTTGACAGTTCCCTTGACGGGCCTAGCTCTACCCGGGCACCATGGGCCTCTAACAACATTCTCCCTTGCGCCCCATACTACATTACAGGCACAAAGAACTAACCTTGATGCCAGGCCCCCCTCGGAGTTCCCTCCCATTCCCACCTAAGGACCTCCAACAGACAGCCAGTGAGCAACACTAAAAGGATTCCAGCTCGATGCAACAACTACCTAGTACCTACCTCCTGTTCAACAATTTATCACGCCCAGGGGTTTCTGAATTTGACATAACATGCATTCTATAAAAAGGAGCCCTTCTTCCCATTACCACTCACCAATTGTAGATTGGCCCATCCAAGGAGACTCGCACACAAAAGGACCTGCAGTGCTGCTCTGCCTCGAAAAGGACACAACATGCAATACAATCCCCTACAAAATATAAAGTCAAAATGCCCTTCTCACGTCTGCAAGACCTCCAACAAACAACCAGTGAGCAAAACTAAAAGGATTCCAGCTCGATGCAACAACTACCTAGTACCTACCTCCTGTTCAACAATTTATCACACCCAGGGGTTTCTGAATTTGACATAACATGCATTCTATGAAAGGAGCTCCTCTTCCCATTACCACTCACCAATTATAGATGGGCCCATCCAAGGAGACTCACACACAAAAGGACCTGCAGTGCTGCTCTGCCTCTAAAAGAAGGACACAACATGCAATACAATCCCCTACAAAATATAAAGTCAAAATGCCCTTCTCACATCTGCAAGAAAGGAAAAAAAAGAAAAAACAAAAGCTCACCCTGAACTATGGCGACCCTGCTGACTACGCCAAAGGTGGCAGTAAGTGGTCAGGAGTTTGAAAATTACCAATAATAAGAGAAATCCTATAGTCGACTACGCCACCCAGAATACACCGGGACATAACAGCCCTAAGCAAAGGGACACAGGTTCGTTGCCAAAGGCAGGGTGAGCATAAGGATAGACAGATATAAACAAAAATCACTTTATTACCATACAATTAATAAAAACACATGCTACACTTCACAAGGTCTCAATACATCACACGTCTTTACCAGTAACTTAAACAACTACCTAGTACCTACCTCCTGTTCAACAATTTATCACACCCAGGGGTTTCTGAATTTGACATAACATGCATTCTATGAAAGGAGCTCCTCTTCCCATTACCACTCACCAATTATAGATGGGCCCATCCAAGGAGACTCACACACAAAAGGACCTGCAGTGCTGCTCTGCCTCTAAAAGAAGGACACAACATGCAATACAATCCCCTACAAAATATAAAGTCAAAATGCCCTTCTCACGTCTGCAAGAAAAAAAAACAAAAGCTCACCCTGAACTATGGCGACCCTGCTGACTACGCCAAAGGTGGCAGTAAGTGGTCAGGAGTTTGAAAATTACCAATAATAAGAGAAATCCTATAGTCGACTACGCCACCCAGAATACACCGGGACATAACAGCCCTAAGCAAAGGGACACAGGTTCGTTGCCAAAGGCAGGGTGAGCATAAGGATAGACAGATATAAACAAAAATCACTTTATTACCATACAATTAATAAAAACACATGCTACACTTCACAAGGTCTCAATACATCACACGTCTTTACCAGTAACTTACAAAACAAGTACAATACAATAAGATAACAAAATAAAGAGGGAGGTGGCCAGCAAAGACCCTCAGAGTATAACGAAATAAAACAAATTGAAAACAAAAACTCTTTCATTATAATCATAATCCGTAAAGATGCACTTCTCACTTCTCTCGCCATCTCCTCTGATTTTTGGCGAGTCAGGATCGCCAGCAACTTCATCCTTGCGACACCGACTCAGAAAACACTAGTTTATTAATAGTAAATAATTCAAATATCTCCTTACTATTTCCCCATGACACATTCATGGTAATTACTTTTGCTGGAGCTTTGCGGCAAGCTTTAGCCTATTGCATGCATTTAAATGCAGATCTCTTCAACTGCGCTGACGGCACGCATGCTGCTGCTGCGGGACACTAAACACCGTCGAGCCGCTCTTGACAGTCGCGATAGCACGGTCTCGTGTTGTTTCCACCAGCGCAGCAATTTTTTTTTATCACTAATTGATGGACAACATTTGCAGGTACGAGTCCGACTAGCATGAAATCATCATGTTAGCTAAAACTTAGTGTTTGTTAGTGATTTAAAATTCCATGTTGTGCATGACTGCAGTTGTAAGTTTTCTAGCGGAAAATGAGCCTGAATATGTAGAAATTAACATGAGAGTCCCCACACCCCGGATCAGTCAATGAAATAAAGAAAGATAATAGCATTTCACATGCATTTCGATATGCAGGGTTGTTTTAAAATAGACTAATATGTATGTGGTGTACATTTTTAAATGTTGTGTATAAACTATATTTATTTTTACTTGTAGGCTACATGTTAAAGAAGTAAAACTAATAATAATAAAAATAAAACTGTAATACTAAACTGTATAGCCACTAGATGTCTGCATAGCCTTTATATAAATATACGGGCTGTAATATCTAGATTCTAGATGGTGAAACAAGACACGATTTTTGATAGTTTCAAATAGGTTTTACTATAGTTTTTATTAGTTTTAATTTTAAAGTCAGAGTTAAATAAAAGTAGCCTACTTAGATATTGCTTTTTTGACTTATTTACATATGTAACTTTAAGTAATCCAAAAGTAATCAGATTACATTACTTTTATATTGTGGTACTTGGATTACGTTACTGAATACTTTTTAATGAAGTAATTTGTAACTGTAACGGAATACATTTTAAAAGTAACCCTCCCAACCCTGGTTATAGGTTGTAATGGGATAATCTACCATAATATGTCCCAAAGCAGCTCTTAAAAAACCAAAAACAAAACCCTCAACTAGGGCTGGACGATATGGCCAAAATTGATATCACGATATATTTCTTAATTTCGGTAGATACGATATAATTCCGATATCGATATGAACACTATTTATCTGAAATAGAAATCTTTTGCGCGATACATATTGATATTGAATTATTGTCCAGCCCTACCCTCAACAATCTAAACCAGCGTTTCTCAGCCCTGTTCCTGGAGACACACCAATAGTACACATTTTCAAGCTTTTCCTAATCAAACACTCCTGATTCCACTCATCAGCTCATTACTAGAGGCTCCAAGACCTGAAAAGGATGGGTCAGATAAAAAAGACATCCAAAATGTGTACTGTTGGTGTGCCTCCAGGAACAGGGTTGGGAAAAACTGATCTAAACTAATTCATCCTAACCAAATACACAGCAGATTATGGCATTAATTAAACACCCTGAACAAAACCGTCCATTATCATTATCTACAAAAAGTACATAGGAAATGAGGAAAAAATCAGACAAAATAAAATGATTGTATATGACAAATGCACTATACATCTTCAGCTCTTAAAAGATTACTTGAGGAGGAACACTTTTTGCACTTGTAAAAATAATAGAAGATTGCTAGTATCTCAGCATGTAATCCTTTTTTGGATACATAATGAATTTCAAGTATTGAGTTTTTTACTCTTTTTGGAGGAATTTACTTGAGGAGGATAGCAATCAATTTTTTAAGAAGCACCGATCTTGGAAAAACAAATCCTTCCACATTTAAGGAAAGCAACCATCTCAGCCAGCCATTCATGAAAGCTAGGTGGTGAGGTGGATTTCCATTCCATCAACAGTTTGACAGTTGACAATGCGGCAATGCAATTGTCAGATCAAAAGTCCAAAAAGAGTGAAATCAACATGAGGATGCATATCCAGTTTGTGTGAATAACACAAGAATATGTTCTACCAAAATTCAGACAAGTCAGGGCAAAACCAAAAAGCGTGGACACAAATCTCTTCTAGGCTCTTGCATCGATCTCATAATAGAGATACACACAAGACGAGAAACACCACGCAGTGTCACATCACAGCTAGGACAACTCACGGATATCACACACTGGACACGCCACGTTCAATTCAAGGCGGCAGTCCAAAACAGTTAATCACCTAACAGGCAAAAGTTAACTTCAAGAATGAGTTTGAAGTTAGGTGTTTGAAAAAACAGCAAATATAAAGAGAAAGGGTGCTCTATATTATTATTATATAGTTCGCTATATGATGCATACAGACTTTATTTAAGCCACAGAAAGAAAACATTTAAACAATACAACATTTTTGCTGGCCTAAAGTCATTTGGGACAAATATTATGTAATTTAATGAAAAACTATGTGAGTGGTGCTCTGTGGCGCAGCAGGAATTTGCACAGCCTTCGTAGTTCGGCGCCACTGATGTGCTTACACTCATGGAAAACAATGTGTTCTAATTTTGAAGACGTGGCTTTAAACACCAAACCTCAGATTCATCAACTTCATTAATTCATCAGCTGTGGATTGTACTGATGATAATGTGACTAGATTAATAAATTGCAAATTAACAAATCTTCATCTCTTTGCAGCGATGCTGGTTGGCTTTGTTCTTACTATGGCCAACATGAGCTTTTTTGGAGCTTTGTTCACCTTTTTTGTCACATCCAGCAAACTAACCAAATGGAAGGGAGACATCAAAAAACAAATTGACTCAGATTATAAAGAAGGTATGTGAGGTTCTTTACTGAACCCTTCTGATATTTGGTCATTTTTTCCCTAATTTTTATGGGTTCGTTTTGAATAGTCAAAAAAATCTCTATTCTTGTTTTCATAAATACACTGTTTTTTAATGCAAATAATTTACCGTTTTTGTTATTCTTCTAGTTATTTACTAATATGGGCAAATTAATAATAAGTATTGGTGTGACTCTTAGACTGTGTAGACAGACAAAAGATTCGATTCATGATTCATAGGTTTTCAATTCAATTCATGAACGATTTTTGTGAATTCAGAACAATTCACAATGAAATTAAATCCAATTTTAATTAATTCTATTCTGAATTTCAAGTTCATTAAGTTAATTAATAGGATTATTCAGTGACCTTCCAACCTGTAAAATAAAAAAATGGTATATGTAGAAACATACCATTAAGCTTTACTTAAGCCAAGATTTAAAAATTTTTTTTTTTTAAGTATTAGTTAGTTCTATTGTGCAGGCTACCTTTTAAAATTATTTTGTACTGTTCTCTGAGGGCCACTTACACACTGTAAAAAAAAAAACTCGTAAATGACTGGCAGATTCTTTTACAGATTTTTCCTTGTTTCAATTACGATAATTTACTTTTTTGACAATTTTTTTTACAGGACTTTTTTTTACAGTGTAAAACCCTTATTTTACAGATTTTTCCTAGATTATTACAATGAAAGCACTAAATGTTCTACAGAGAAACACTGTTATTTTACAAATCATTACTTACCTTTTGCAGTTTGCATGTCTGTTAGCTGCTGGAACTCTGTGTCCATGTTCGCGTTTATTTGTTCTCAATCGTCATCCCACAACCTAAACTCGCTCAAAATATGAATTAAACAGTCAGACGTTAAATAAGCCATGTAAAAGCCATTACTAGTGAACCAACCGAAGCAGACTGCTGCAGAAGCCGATCAGCGGCACACACTGCAACAGTGTATTTTCAAATTTAACCGCGAAAACGGCGCGCTCACTAGTCATTGGCCAGATTCCTGAGTGACGGTCAGATTAACCAATCACGCTCAAAGCAACACTGCGAGACAGCAAATAGCGTTGCAACTATGAAAAAAATAAATAATAACTTGTTTTCAAAATCATGGTCGTGTGTGTGTGTGTGTTGTGTGTACCTGGTATTTATCACATGATGGAGACCAAATGTCCCCACAAGGATAGGTCCCCATGAGGAAACAAGCTTATAAATAATAAAGAATGAAGTTTTTTGAAAATCTAAAAATGCATAAAGTTTCCTGTGATGGGTAGGTTTAGGTGTAGGGTTGGTGTATAAGCGATAGAAAATGCAGTTTGTACAGTATAAAAGCCATTATGCCTATGGAATGTCCCCATAAAACATGGAAACACAACATGTGTGTGTGTGTGTGTGTGTGTGTGCGTGTTTGGCTGCTTGTGCAGTTATATTGACATGACCAATAAGCACCCTTTTGTATATTAACAAATCCATGATCTTTCCTTTAAGCACCAGTTATGGCATTTTCATTTGGCCCTTCAGTGTTACACAGCCCGTTGGTTAATCCTCTGTCCACCATAACACTTATTTTAAAATAATGCCATAATTGCATGCAAGTTACAAAATTTGTCTACATACTTTTATTTAATAGCATAGATATTGCAAGCTATTGACTGAAGTAGGACTTTATAGCATTTGTGATATGAGACAATGTAAACTGAAAATGTTTAACTTCTCACCATAGAAAGTGAAAGTGTGTTTTTTAGTTATTCAAAAGTAAAGACAAT
>NW_015656189.1:41669-42824 GCF_001515625.1 Sinocyclocheilus rhinocerous
CAGCCTGTTGGTTAATCCTCTGTCCACCATAACACTTATTTTAAAATAATGCCATAATTGCATGCAAGTTACAAAATTTGTCTACATACTTTTATTTAATAGCATAGATATTGCAAGCTATTGACTGAAGTAGGACTTTATAGCATTTGTGATATGAGACAATGTAAACTGAAAATGTTTAACTTCTCACCATAGAAAGTGAAAGTGTGTTTTTTAGTTATTCAAAAGTAAAGACAATGTATAGGTTGGCCCTAAGAGCAATGTTCCATCATGAACATTGTTGTCCTTCCCACATAGCAAGCGATCTCGGCCCAAACGTGGCCTCAAACTGGAACTGCTGGCCTCCTGTCAGCAATGGCAGGTACCCTTTCAGCCAGAGCTGGGCCATGTGTGGTGATGATGGCAAACATGAGGGCTGATTGCTGGTGGGAGGAGTGTGGCCCAGATCAGTCCAGTGATTATGTGGCCCAAATCAGGCTTGTGATCTGACAGCATATTATGTGACCCATGATAAACAAGATAAATGACGTCATTACGTTAGGGCGTAAAAGAACCGATGAATCGTTTATTTTTTAACCGGTTCATTGAAATGAACTGTCCGAAAGAACCGGTTCGCGGAAAAGAACCGGACTTTCCATCACTACCATTCAGCGATATATATGGCCTTCCTCTGTAGCTATAATAACAATTTCCAAATTTGCCGTTAAGAAGTTTTACAACAAGTTTTACAGCAGCGATATCAAATGCTGGCTGTGTCCGAAATCGCCCCCTATTCCCTCATTCACTATTCCCTACATTAGGTCACTAATTCAGTTCACTAGAAGGAGTGAATGAAAACGAGTAGTGAATTCGGACACTGAGTGCACCGGAAGGAATGCCGCTTTTGCATAGTTTGTGCTTGCTGTTTATTAATCATTGTATGGACATAAACCTTTAATATAATGAGCTACATTATTTAATTACATATTTGTAATTTTACGTAAATTTGTACATAATTTAAGAAAACAAAAAATACTGTATAAATAATACAGTATTTTTTTGTATAAAAAATGAGAATTACTATAATTTGTCATTAATGGAATAATACTTAAAATAACAGTCAAGTTGTTAATTTACAGATATTGTTTGTAATTTTACATGAATTTGTATGTAATT
>NW_015656189.1:42983-44058 GCF_001515625.1 Sinocyclocheilus rhinocerous
TATACCCGTGTTGTACATTATGCTGTACGCCATGGATGAGCGCTTTGTAAAAATGAACGGATTGATTATTCAGCTGCGGGCGCCATCTTCTGGCGAGATGCGGGAATTCATTCGGCGCGTGACTCTCACGGTGCATTATGGGCATTCTCTAGCCATTGAGCGTGCACCAGTTGTACACTCGTTTTTGCAGTGCATTGTGGGATTGAATGAGTGCACTCGAGAACGTCCACTATGGTTTCGGACACCACTAAAAATGGCTGTTCCCTCAAATAGTGCCCTATTTAAGGGTACAGGGGGCGATTTCGGACACAGCCGCTAATTGGCTATCGCCGGGTTCGTCATAGAATGCGACATGCCGTGTTTCTGGTGATGCGTGTTTTGAATGAGGAACACGCGCCTTTACGGAGTGGATGGGGATAGTATTTGCAGCGTTTAACAACTTAAATTATGCCCTGCTCCTCACAAACTATTATATTCCGCCAGAGAGTACTGCGACTGCAACGCGTCGTCATTTGGACTACTGTGGTACTGCTTTTTGACATTTCTGCAATAAATTCTTGTGATTACACGTGTCTGTATGTTGCGTTTCTCTTATTGACTGTATACTTTATAAAAATAAAACATTTTTAATGCAATACATTTTTTATTGCACGGTTCTATATATATATTCATTATAAAATTACAGAGTTTGAATGTAAAAATACAGCTAAATAGAATATTAACTTTATTAACTTTAAAAAGAACATTAAATTGATAGTATGGACATAAACCTTTAATATAATGAGCTACATTATTTAATTACATATTTGTAATTTTACGTAAATTTGTACATAATTTAAGAAAACAAAAAATACTGTATAAATAATACAGTATTTTTTTGTATAAAAAATGAGAATTACTATAATTTGTCATTAATGGAATAATACTTAAAATAACAGTCAAGTTGTTAATTTACAGATATTGTTTGTAATTTTACATGAATTTGTATGTCATTTAAGAAAACAGAATAAAATACTGTATAAATAAAGTAATTTTCCCGTATAAAAAATGAGAATTACTGTAATTTGTCATTAAT
>NW_015656189.1:46834-65517 GCF_001515625.1 Sinocyclocheilus rhinocerous
TTAAAATAATGGTCAAGTTGTTAATTTACAGATATTGTTCGTAATTTTACATGAATTTGTATGTAATTTAAGAAAACAGAAAAAAATACTGTATAAATAATAAGGTAATATTTCCCGTATAAAAAATGAGAATTACTGTAATTTGTCATTAATAATATAATCCGTAAAATAACAGTCAAGTTGTTAATTTACAGATATTGTTAGTCATTTTACATAGTTTTAAACATAATTTAAAATTACAGAAAAATACTGTAAAAAATTTAGAGTTATTTTCCGTAAAATTTGGATTTTTTTTTTACAGTGTAATGTTATCAAGATGTTTACAAAATACATCATAATTTAGAAGTAATAGGCTATTTTCTGTCCTGTTTTGACCCCCTTCATCAGAACGCTCCGTTAGAATAGGTGTGGCGGATTGTAGACTTGGAAGTAAACGCCCACTGCTATGATTGGCTAACAGTTGTGTATGTTTGACAGCCTACATCCTTCATAGATGGATACTGCTGTGATTTAGGTCAAAACCGCATAAATACTCAGTATATCAAACGATCTGTAATAACAGACAAAGCAATAGTGACCACATAATAAAAACAGATACTCACACTTGTGTGGTGCGACATTACTGTCGCATCCAATAGGCTATATTCGGCACAGCATCGTCTTTTAGTTTCAATCTTTCTGAAAATCCTGCATCGAATTGTGCTTTGTTTATAAATGAATCCGCAGTAAAATGAAGTGAACAAAGGACCAAACACTTACTGACACAGTCTGGATCTTCATTAAAAATAAAGTTAATCCACTCTTTCCTAATGTTAAGATCAGAAGGAAGGCAATCCAAAGACCGTTTTTCCACAACTTGGCACTGCACAGCATTTTGTTGTCTTTGGAGCCATCTTTATCGTTTGGTTTCTGCATAGACCTGCGTTTGCCTCTCGTTATTTACACTACATGACATGTGCGAATCAGTGGGTGGGGCTTAACAGGCAGTGATGTAGAAGCAGGTGTTGATCTTCTTCTGTGGAGGTGGGGTTTAGCCACACTATTACGTCATAAAGTGGCACATTCCACAACCTGTCGTTTCGGCAGATTGGCTTCAGTATAAGCTGTTTTTAGACTAACAAGAAAGTTTTGAGTTCTGAAACTTACAGGATGTTTTTATAGTACAATGACCTCTTATATGTCAAAAGATCAAGATAATTTTGATTTCTCAGTTCATGACCCCTTTGATGTTTTGGCTACACAACCTGATTGCAGTGTTATAGATACATTAAGCAGTAATCATACAATACTTCCATGGATAGTGTACCCAAGAATATCATGCACTTTCCCAACTAATCCTAAACTAACTTTTCTGACTTTTATTTTTATTTTTCTCTGACTCATGGTGTCTTCACAGATGATTGAATCAATTCCTAGTTGTTGAGAAAAGCATTTTCAGGCATAATTACTTTATTAATCCACAAGGGAAATTCAAGTGTCCAGTAGCAACAATAAAAACAGACAAGACAATAATGTAAAAAATTATTACACTAGCAAGATAATAGCTAATAAGCTGTTAAGGAGTCCGGTTCTACACCCACCACAGAACCAGCCTTCTTGCAGCTTATCCAACTGCATGGCATCCCTCTTCTTAATGCTGCTTCCCCAGCACACCACAGCATAGAAGAGGAAGCTAGAAATGACCACCTGGTAGAATATATGTGTCACGAATCCGGTCCATGAACTTCCGTCTGCTAGCCATCAGAGGTCACCCTTTCCATTTTCATTGACTCTCGCACTACACACTGTTGCATATCACCCCGGACTACATATCCCATCATTCATTGCACTGATTGCACACAGCACTGATTGCACACAGCTGTTTCATATGTTACAATCTGCAATAGCTTCTGACAAATATTAAAGTCGACTCTGTCCCTTCCTGTAGAGGGCATCTGTGTTCTTAGACCAGAAATGGCAGGCCCCTATAAGCAGCAGTGGGGCAGGGCATTAACTGGTTGGACCTCTCCACATCCCCCTCCACAAAGTTCCCCCGCTTTGAGCTGCATCCTGTGATGGTATTCATGCCATCTCATACCTCCCTCATGCTGTTTTGCTGCAACGTCTGCTCCACTTTCCTCCTTTAGATATCTTTGGCCTCTTTCAGCTGGACTTTGAGCTCCCTTTGTATGCATCTTAACTCTTCCTGGTCACCATTCTTAAAAGCCCTCTTCTTCTGGTTGAGGAGTTATTTAATGTTGCTGGTAATCCAGGGATTATTGTTGCTAATGTTTAGAAATATTAGCTTAAACTGTGTTGGTATTTTGTTGTTTTTGAACAAACCGGGCAGAAAGCGTAAAGAAAATGTTATAAAGAGCTTGAAAAAGAAATAAAAAAAGTCACTCATGCCTAAATGACACTCATCTAAATTACACTAAATGTTTATTGCATGCTATAGTTCTCGAAACACTAAATGTTTATTGCATGCTATTGTAAGGTCTCCTTATTGTGACATGTTTGTCAGTTAAGTTCAGTTTCATAGTCTATTTGTAATAGTGTGGTATAAGTGATTTTTTTTTATTCTTTCCTGAACAATGGACTGTAGAATAGAACAGAACACAATAGAATACAACAGAAAAAGAAAAATTGGTATTACACTAGATTTCCCGTCCCCTTCACTTTTGAAATAATGGCTATGTCCCTGTTGACAGATAAACCAGCACTGTTATTTTAGAGTTGTCGTTAATGTTGTGGCTGCAAACAGTTTGCTTTGTAAATTCAGTTTAACAGCACTAAGTGTTAAAAACTTTATTATTTATCTGAACTGTGAGCATACAGTTTAGACACTTACACTTATGTTTTTGCTCCGTCCATGCAATAAATACAGGTCTTTGAATATGCAGAGTTTTACTTAAAGAGGCCCATTCGTTTACATGGAGAGGGAGGGGTTTATGACCCATGCTACAGCCAGCCACCAGATGGTGATCAAAATGTTTTTGCTTCACTTTGGCTTCAACAGCTTTTACTTCAAGCTAATTTCTTAACTTGTGTAAATATTTATTTCAGTATAAAAACTTACAGAACTGAGACATAAACGGAACAAGTTTCACATGCGTTTGATGAGCAGAAGTAGAATAATGAACAAAGGAGGGGTCAACATCAAAAGTTGCTGTGATTATCTTGTGTGGCCACCAGCTGCTTTAAGTACTACAGTGCATCTCATCCTCATGGACTGCGCTAGATTTGCCAGTTCTTGCTGTGAAATCGTACTGCACTCTTTCAAAATGTATTAATAATGAGAATCTAGAAGGATATTAAAATATCTTGAATACTTTTAGAGTTACAGGCATGCAAACCTATTTATGGCACCCAGACATGTATTTTTTTTTTTACTAGAATTTTTTTTATGCAATTGTGTTGATAGAAAATCACAAGATACATTTCTAGTTTCAACATTATTTGTTCTTCTTTAAAAGAAAAAAGTATCAGCTATATGCAAAATGACCCACATTTGGTTTTTGGCCACTGAAAATGTGTACAAGTATCCAGTTTACACCTGGAGCCGCATTAAGATCTCCATATCTCTGGGATTGAACCAACAAGGGCCTTTAAAATGAAGATACCAAAAGGAAAGTTTAAGAAACAGAATCTAAAAGGATATTAAGATATCTTTAATACTTCTTGAGTTAAAGGCATGCAAAATTGAGGAAAAAACACAAGTGCTTTTTGCCCTATTTTAACTGTCACTGTTGACATATAATGAATCAAAGATAGATAAAGTCAACAGATTTTATTAACAGACCTACCAATCTCTATGTAAAAATAAAATAATGATGCTGTCAGCTTTTTAAAGTCATTTTTTCACCCCTGTAATTTGGCTCCAAATCTCAGGGGAAAATTGTCATTTTGACCCCCCCTCTACAAAATAGTGGATTACTCAGTAAATATACATCTGTGACATTTAATATTTTGGCTTTCATCACTCTTTATGTTTGTCTTTCTACAGAAAAAATATTAACAAAATAAAAAATTTGATTCGGGGAAGTTTCTGAAATTTGGTTGATTTTACACGGAATGATCTGTCCAATGCAGCTTCTAACCAAACCTTTCTCAAAGTTTTTTTTTTTTTGCTGTTGCTGTATAGAATGTTTGTTGATAATATCACTTATGTGTCTTTTATGTCTGCAGGAGGACAGAGGAACTGGTTGCAAGTTTTCTGTAATGGTGGAGTTCCTACTGAATTGGCCCTGCTCTATATGATTGAAGCTGGTCCTGGAGAAATACCTGTGGATTTTGGGAAACAATATTCTGCTTCATGGATGTGCTTATCACTCTTAGGAGCCCTGGCTTGCAGCACAGGGGACACCTGGGCTTCTGAGGTTGGTCCTGTGCTTAGTAGAAGAAAGCCCAGGCTCATCACCACCTGGAAAGATGTCCCAGCAGGTACAGAGTCCAAAAATGAAATGGTTGAAATTAACAGAATATTCTAAGTTAAATACATTATGGACTGATTCCACAGATGTTGTGAATTACCATAGACAGTAATTATGGCCAGGATTAAAAAAAAGAAAAGATTATTCACCAGCCAAGCTACTCAGAAGTTCTACTAGCCAAAACAAAAATATCAGAAATAAACCAGATTATCAAAATGACAGCTTAGGTTTAAATATATTTATAATAAAATCTAATTATTGAATCACTTTTGACTTTTTTATGACAGCCAATCGTTCTTCGTGGATACCGTAAATATGAAAGAGTCGTGCCACCAACTGAATCCTACTATACTCTGTGACTTTTCTTATAAAACAGCCTTTATTTATCCAAATATAGCTCACTCCAAATGAATGTTTAAACATTAAACTAGTTAGAAATAAATTAGTGGATAAGCTGTTTCTTTTTATCAGCTGTTGCCTCACAAAGTCGTACTGAACTCAACGTATTAAAGCCTCTTTTCAGAATCAGAAAGAGCTTTATTGCCAGGTATATTTACACATTCAAGGAATTTGTTTTGGTTACAGAAGCTTCCACAGCACAAACAGAATGACAGTGACAAGACAGATAATAAAACGAATAAAAGTAGAATAAGTAAATAGGAAATAACAATATACAAATAATATTTTTTTAAAAATACGCAATATACAAAATAGACAATAGATGGTATTTGTGTGTACAGGTATGTTATGTACTAGTAGCAGGAAATGTAAATAAGAAGTATGTGTGTTAAATAAATGCATAAATAGTGTTGTGTATTACACGTTTATTGCTAAGTTAATTGTCTATGCGATGGATTGCCTGAGGGAAGAAACTGTTCTTTTGCCTGGCCGTTCTTTTGCTCAGTGCTCTATAGCGCCGACCAGATGGCAACAGTTCAACGAGGAAGTGGCCTGGGTATGAGAGGTCCAGAATGATTTTGCCAGCCCTTTTCCTCACTCTGGATGAGTGCAGTTCTTGGAGAGTGGGGAGGGTTGTACTAGTGATTCACTCAGCAGTCCGGACTATCCGCTGCAATCTTCTAAGGTTTGATTTGGTAGCTGAGCTGAACCAGACAGTTATAGAAGAGGACGGATTCAATGACTGCAGAGTAGAACTGTATCAGCAGCTCCTGTGGCAGGTTGAACTTCCAGTGTTTCCTCTAAGATTCTTTCCAGCTGTGGTGGCAGGACTGTTTCCCATGGTGGTTAAACCTCTCCACCCAAGAATCACATGCACTCAAACTCAGAATTAAATTTATTTTAACTAAAAAAGACAAGTAAACAGTAAGTAATAAAATAAGAACAAATAAATGAAAAACAAGATACAAATAAAATTAACAGTACATTAAGTTTTCCAGGTATGTCTAACAGTCATATTTAGGTACAGAATTACTACTGAAACTGAACTCAACTGTAAAAAAAAGTAAATAAATAAATAACAAAAACAGACTTCGACTGTAAAATAACACTGGATAGTCTTCACGGTATAAATAAAGAGTAATGACACAGACAGCAGCAGGTTTATTTAGGCTGCTGTCTCTTTAAGACCTCATGCACGGATGTGTTTTGCTTCTTAGTGGTTTACATTCACTTAATACCCTATATATTGACTATGTTTAATATAAACCGACTGTGTTTTAGTGAATACTCACCAAGACAGGCATTTTGACACAATTTTGTATGTATTTGGCTGTTTATGTGCAATAAAGTGCAAAACATAACTCGTGATATGGGTGTGGACACACAGAAAGCAGTCTGTAAGAGAGCGCGCAAGTACTGTGTTGAAGTGTCGCAAGTACTTCTCTTTCACATATTTTTGTGCTTGAATAGCTTAAAGTCGCTTGAATGTTTAAATTGGCAAGACTGAAAAGCATGTGCAAATGATTCATTCTGTCATCTGTCATTCTGTGCAGAATTATGTGCAATACCCATAACTCCCACGCCAAAATTCATGCCCTGATCTGTCTCCTCCGCTAATTCCTCAGCTGTGAATGATGTGAGTGGCATCACTATGATGTCACTGAGAAGCAGCTGTGGCAGGGATGATTTTTGGTGTGGAGGCCCGCCATGGCAGAATGAATGTAGCGGAAACACTGACTTCTATGGAGTCAAAATAATGCCACATATATATGCAAAATAATAAAGTTTTGCAAAAGAAAATAAAGTTTTGCAAACGAAAATAAAAGTATTGAGAAAAAATAAATGTGTTTTTGCAAACAAAAATAAAGAATTGCAAAAGAAAATGAAGTATTGCGAGAAAAAAAGAAGTTTTGCAAACAAAAATAAAGAATTGCAAAATATAAATGAAACAGCACAAAAGCAATGATTTTGCAATACATATTTTCCATGGCCATATCTACTAATTTATTTGCAACGCTGCTTTTATTTTGCGTTTCAGTCAAGTTTGAGCTTGCGATACCGTTTTCCCTTTGCGCTTCACGTTTCTGCGCGTCTCGCTTTCTGGCACTGTTTTGACATGGGGGTGGAGTCAAGGGACGGGGGCGTGTACAACAGGCCTGGGCATGCCTCCCTGGAAGTGACGTCATCGGCCCGAGCTGCAGCTCACTGATCCAGGCACCATCGTGTGGTGGAATTGTGTGGTATACCAGTTAAAACCCATGTTTCTTATTTGGGAATCAAAATTTGTAAAAATCAGAAGGAAAGAATTGATATAAATTATCTTCCATTGATTGATAAAGTACAAAAGAAATTTAATTCTTGGTTAATTAGAGATTTATCTTTGAATGGTAGAATATTACTGTCAAAAGCTGAAGGACTGTCAAGATTATCTTATACAGCAATGGTTTTAGATACTCCAAAGTCAATTATTAGGCAAGTAAATAAGAAAATGTATAACTTTATTTGGAAGAATAGACTACATTATTTAAATAGAGACATATTAGGTAATTTATTTCATCAAGGTGGTTTGTTTCTTTGAATTTATTGACATTTTTGCTTTTATTGTCAATTTGCATGTGAATTGTCACTAAATAAAGCATTTATAAAAAAAATAAAATAAAAAGATCCAGGCACCATCGTTGAGCAGAGGCATGCGGGTGGATCGTTTCCTTTTATTCTCTAGCATTAAAACATGCATGTTTTCGTTTTATTAACAAATGCATATGTGTATTAGCAGTGTTTGCTCAAGTTAAAGAAGTTGTTAACATGAACATCTGCTGTTTACTTCTCTCAATGTGCACACTTTTATAGCATTAAAATGTGTATTGTTTCATTTGGTTAACTAAATGTGTTTGTTTAAAATCTCTTAACCTGTGGGAGGACGCCAGCGCACAGAAGCGTTCTTTGTTTACTGATGTACTTACATAAGTCCCTGGTTTGTCCAGATGTTGCAGGATGTAGTGCAGTCCCATGTTGACTGCATCATCCACAGACCTGTTTGCGTGGTAAGAAAACTGCAGGGTGTCCAGCAAGGTTGTTCTTCAGGTGAGCCAGCACCAGTCTTTCAAATGTCTTCATGACCACAGACGTTAAAGCAACAGGTCTGTCATTAAGTCCTGTGATTTTGGTTTTCTTTGGGATGGGGATGATGATGGAGTGTTTGAAAGAAGAAGGAACTTCGCACAGCTCCAGTGATCTGTTGAAAATTTGTGTGAAGATAGGGGCCAGGTGGTCAGCACAGGATTTCAGACTAATGTAACACCATCTGGGCCTAGAGCTTTGCTTGTCTTCTGTTTCTGGAAGACCTGACACACATCTTTTTCACAGACCTGAAGTGCAGGAGGGGGGAGAGGGGGGTTGCTGGAGGTGTTGATGCATCCATGGAGAGAAGGTCAGAATGGGAGTGGGGTGTGAGACAGGGTTTTTCAAACCTGCAATAAAACTCATTCAAATTGTCGGCCAGTTGTTGATTCTCCACAGTGCTGGGGGGATGGTGTCTTGTAATTGGTGATGTCAGTCCTTTCCACACTGATGCAGGGTCATTGGCTGAAAACTGGTTTCTCAGCTTTTCGGATTAGTTTCTCTTAGCCACTCTGATCTCCTTTGTCAGTGTGTTTTGGCCTGTTTATACAAGACTCTGTCCCCATTCCTGTAGGCATCTTCTTTGGCCTGATGGAGCTGTCTGAGTTTTGCAGTGAACCACGGTTTGTCGTTGTTGTAAGTTAAATGAGTCTTGGTAGGAATGCCCATATCCTCAGAAAGTGATATATGATGTTACAGTATCTGTGAGCTCGTCCAGATCGTTGGCAGCAGCTTCAAAAACACTCCAATCATGTGCAGTCATTAGTCCATCTTTTTACAGTCCATGTTACAAGTTTAACTGATTTCAGTTTCTGCCTGTAGGTTTGTATAAGATGAACCAAACAATTTACCTGCTGAATCTGCATCGCAATATGCTCTGAACAGCTGGAAGCCCGGAAAATGTAGTGTGCTGTCCAGAATGGCTTCATTCAGCCAGGTTTCGTTGAAACACAGAGCAGCAGAGTTTAAAAAGTCTTTATTTGTTTGGGACAGCAGAAGAAGTTATTCCGTTTTGTTGGGTAGAGAGCAGAGATTCGTCAGATGGATACTAGGCAGCGCCATTCTAAAGACGCGCTGTCTGAGCTTGATGAGCGCGCCGGCTCGCTTCCCACGCTTGTGTGTCTTAAAGGTTCTTCTTGTCACCTTCTCCCATCTTGTCCCCTTCCACTTATTTTCATTTTTTAAAAACACAACCCATGATTCTCACTCCCAAGGTATCTACCAGTGATGAAAATCATGCCCCATGTGATGACAACATTATACCCCAGCAATATTTCACGTTGATGAAATTCCCATGCCATTTGCCACTTTGGGTCAGTACACACTGATCAGCCACAACATTAAAACCACCTGCCTAACATTGTGTAGGTCTCTACTGTGCTGCCAAAACAGCTCTGATGCATTGTGGCATGGACTCCACAAGACCTCTGAATGTGTCCCATAGGGATTTATTTATTTATTTATTTTTGTGCCCCTGATCTGATCCAAGTAAATGAATATTATCTGCCGATACCGAGTCCTGATCTGAGATGTCAGAATAAAAAAATAATAAAAAAGTGGAGATAAGGTTAGAAAGTATGAAGCATGTCAGTCTGTCAGTCAAGTCTGATGCAAGACACAAGCCATAGGACTCAATATTTCCCAGCAGAACACTGGCTCCATTGGCCTGCTTTCTTTCCATAGTGCATCCTGCTGCTATCTCTTCCTATAAGAAACCATGATTCATCAGGCCAGGCAACCTTTTTCATTGCCCCACAGTCCAGTTTTGATGCGCAAATGCCAATTTTTGGCACTTTTGGCAGTGGACAGGGGTCCTGACTGGTCTGCGGCTATGCAGCCCCATTCACAGTAAACTGCGATGCCTTCGCCCCCCAATATGCATCAAAGAGCCTTGGACACCCTTGACCCTGATGTAACCCAGGTTACTAGTAGATAGAAGCAGACGCAGAAATAACATCAAATTAAATAACAGATTATATGTATTAAAAACACTGAAAACGTAAATATGACTGTGAACAAATGAATTAATAATGTGAAAATATGTAAAAGTATAAAATATCAAAGTTATAAATGTGACCAATAGTGTAATCTCTCACTTGGTAAATTCACCAATGAGATTGCGGTTGAATGACGTCACTTGACGTCCACCATCTTTTAGAGAGCAGAAGCTCACGAGGAAGAAAAAAGATCTCGAACTCTCTGCTCTCTAAAAGTCTAAAAGATGGCAGACGTCAAGTGACGTTATTCAACCGCAATCTCATTGGTGAATTTACCAAGTGAGAGATTACGCCATTGGTCACATTTATAACTTTGATATTTTATACTTTTACATATTTTCACATTATTAATTCATTTGTTCACAGTCATATTTACGTTTTCAGTGTTTTTAATACATATAATCTGTTATTTAATTTGATGTTATTTCTGTGTCTGCTTCTATCTACTAGTAACCTGGGTTACACTGACGTGGGTTCTCCAGTTGTCCTTTCTTGCACCACTTTTGGCAGGTACTAACCACTGCATACCAAGAAGGCCCCACAAGACTTGCTGTTTTGTACATTCTCTGACCCAGTTGTCTAGCCATCACTATTTGACCCTTGCCTTGCCAAAGTTATCTTTTTGCTTGTCCATTTTACCTGCTTCCAACATGAAATTCAAGAAATGTCACTTGCTGCCTAATATGTCCTATCCCTTGGTAGGTGCCATTGTAATGGAATAAACAACATACTTACCTGTCAGTCGTTTTAATGTTGTGGCTGATCAGTGTTTTGACAGCAAATGTTTCTCATTGAAAGCAATTGGTTTACTGACAGTGTTGCAATAAAGATGCCAGAGAGAGTGCCTTTGTCTTCTGTACAGTGCAAAATTCTTGGATATCGAGCATTCACCCGGCTAGGGAGTGAGAACAGGTTGAAAAAGTAGTCCTCTGTCTCATTGCCAGTGTACTAGAGTGATGTGCTTTGTTTTGCTAATGTTGAAGAGTCTCTGATAGCAATGGCATGCAAAGTGACAGAACATAATCATCATAACCTCCATTTTGGCTAGTGAGCTCATAGTGCTACCTGCCTCGGTTGATTTTCATTTGCATTTGGCGGGTAGGTGAGTGTTAATTTTAAACTCTGATTATGGCCAGTATGAAGTGATATATTTAAGCAAAAGGTCTTTGTCTTAACTGATATAAAATTGTTTATAGGTACCAATGGCGGAGTCACTCCTGTTGGATTAGTGGCCAGTGTTTTGGGTGGAGGCACAGTGGGTACAGCGTACTACTTCATGCAGCTCCTGTTGGTAAAAGATTTGCATTTCGCAGTACCTCAGTGGCCTATCATCTTGTATGGAGCAATAGCTGGTCTGTTTGGATCTCTGCTGGACTCATTCCTTGGTGCAACCATGCAGTATTCAGGTAATCTAGCTGATTTTTATTAAAGGTAAATAAAATCTAATAAATAAATTCATATATATTTCCCCCTGTGGTCTACCCACTATATTATTCCAAGTTTCTTGCAGCAGTCATACTAACATTGGTAATTTACTTTTATGCAATATAAATAATTGATCTATCAGAGGTCCTTTTCTAATTGGACATGCCAAGTTACTTAGCACTGAATGATTATTGATTCTTAAAACCTCTCCTGCAGGTGCAGATGCATACTCAAACAGTCTTACCATAAGAAAAGCCTCCCCACCTCATAGAAGCCCATAGGGGAGGGATGGATGTTATGTTAATAGTGCAAAATAAAATGTAACTAAATGTTGATAAATGATACATCATTATTATTAAATAATTCCACATCTAGAGAAATGATGTCACCTCCTTTGTATTGCTATCTGTGTTATAACCTGTAATGAAGAAAAATATTTTGAAATAACAAAATCATTGAAGCAGTTTTGTTTTATATTATAACATATTTGTGGTAAAAGGTCATTGTGACGTAACTAACATCCTAATTTATCATATTGGACTTATTTGTCATTGTGCTTCATTTTATTTCAGTATTGTTTTAATTATTCTAGATGTTTGACCATGTTTTATCTTTCCATCAAGGATACGATGAATCCATTGGAAAGGTTGTGAGTTATGAGTCACCAAGTGTTAAAAGAATAAGTGGGAAACCCATCCTGGATAACAACGGAGTGAATCTGTTCTCTTCTGTCCTCATAGCACTGTTCCTGCCTGGGTTTGCATGGATATTCTGGCCTAGGCACTGAATCATGTGATTTTATTGTGTATCATGTCCCCTTTTTTAGAATTTAATCAAGCATATTGTAAACTCCCAATGTCTTTGTTTCTGCACATTATAATGAGATTTGAAATGACTTTAAAGGTGAAATGTGTAATGTTAAAATACTTAATATATGAGAACAAATAGTGAAATAAAATCCCTTACATTCCTAACCTTCAAATTAACCCGCAAGTTTAGTTATATTAATCTTGAAAGTCTGTCAGTGGCACATACTGACTCTCCAAGTTTTCCATTATGTGTGCTGACTTTGTAAAGACTTGTGAAGGCAAATAGGCCGATATGTTTAAGTATTACAGCACAGTACACAGAGCTCAGAATACTGTAAAAATTGTCAAGTGACAGACTACTAGAGTCAGGAATATTTTCTAAGCCACTACAGTTCAAATCACTTCATTACATGCATGCTATGAAATTTGTGTAATCCCTTTCTTACATTACTTAAGACATTTTGAGTAAATACATTTTCTGTTTTCACACCAAATGTAT
Source organism: Sinocyclocheilus rhinocerous (assembly GCF_001515625.1). Classification (NCBI taxonomy): domain Eukaryota; kingdom Metazoa; phylum Chordata; class Actinopteri; order Cypriniformes; family Cyprinidae; genus Sinocyclocheilus; species Sinocyclocheilus rhinocerous. The sequence goes on from NW_015656189.1 coordinate 59,496, forward strand.
GTCAATGTGTTTGTGTCTGTGCCACTTATTAAGTGTTATGTCCACTTTACAGATGTAGGTTCTGGTGTTCTGTGTGTGTCCGAGATCAACACATTTAAGTATTCCATTGGAATGTATGTGTATTTTGTAAAATAATGTAGCCTTACACAGAAAGCATGACAGGTTCTTCAGCCATTCAATTGTCAATTTCTGTTTATTGTCTTTAATTTAAAATGTTAATTATGATTAAGAGCCATTTGGTGATTCTGAATGATGTTTTTTTAAAGTATTTATATTTTGTCCCATATATGTAAAATAATAGTGTTTAACTAACATTTGCCAAGCACCAACCATGGGCTAGAATTGGCTCTTGCAAATAAATAAAATGAGGAAGAAGTAGAAAATCTAATTATGAAAATACTGAATGCTTTACAGGTAAAGAAGGTTGTACCTGCTTCTGCTCTAGGTTACCTATGCAAACATAGTCTACTTGTAACCAAAACAATATACTTATAAACAAATTGCATGTTTATACAGACCCATAGTGATTCTACATTCTACAAAAACTATGGAGCCTCAACACCTTGTCACTGTGTTTATGTACATTTCCTTTTGATTGGAATCTCACTTAAGAGGCATTTGTGGTTGTTTGGAATGTGCCTATAGAGTAGGGCTGTCAAAAAAATTCGAATTTCGAATATTTGTCTAATTTAAAATAAAAATCCATATTCGAATGCAAAAACGTTGAATTCGAATTTTAGGTGTGCGTCAGGCAGCCTTATCAGTGGCGCACGAGATGCGATGACGATGTAAGTGTCATTGCATTATAATGTTTTTGTTAGCCTATCCAGTTGAAGCCACTAGATGCGGCGCTGCTGCGTTGTTTATTCAAAATACGTTTAACTTTAAAAAAAACATATATCGAGACTTTATGGTGGGTTTTTTCCCACTGCATCTCATGTTTTTAAATGAAAAATGTACTGTGTCGATTGGCTTTCCGCCCTTTGTATTAAACTATGCATACATACATGAGTGCTGCAGGTATGATGTTTTTGTGTAGGCCAAACCTATGCATCCTCCAAAAAAAAATGCTGTATTATTATTATTAACTGACTGATTGATTGATTGATTGATTGTAAATGTGCCTCCAGGAACTGTAAAGCTACCTTCTGTAAAAAGAACTATAAAACCCATTTCAGTGTTGCTGAGTGTTTCACATTTTTAGGTATATTTGAAAGATTGTGTAATATGTATACCAGAAGCTTGTGTCAAAAGAATGATTTAAAATAATTAAAAAAATAATTTCATATTTTACACTGTAGAGCTTTTTTGTTTTTGCTGAAAGCAAAAAAAAAGTTCATAAAAAGTTATGAAAAGAATTTTGATTTATCAAAGCATTGTAAAGTATAACTGCTCTTGTGTTGCTCGTTTTTAATGAATTGACATATTTCCTGAATGCAATGTCCAAACTTAATGAAACTTGATACACATAGACCAAAGGATTCTGAGGGCACACAGCAAGTTTGCTCCATATGGGGTGCTACAACTGCAATTCTCAATAACGCCTTAAAGTGAATTTGTATGAATCTTTTTGGTGGATTTCATAAAATATCATACAAGAAGACACTAAAGTTTCCTAGAGATACAGCTGGCATTCTTATGCATAAGTTTAAAATGTATTGTACCAGAAAACCTTTGAGGATGTTGAAGAAAAAGCACAAAATCATCAAGAGGAATAAATTATTTGATCAGAGCAACTGAGGAAAAAAAACCAATTTGCTGCCAAAGACTTGCAAATGACCCGATGAAATGAGGAAACAACATTTCAATGCAGAGTATAAGAAGAACACTAAACAACAATGGACTTCATGCCAGGACACCTCGCCAAATGCCACTCTCAAAATTTGGAAAGACCTTTGGAGCTCTGGAAGAATATTTTACGGAGTGATGTGACCCAACTGGAATTTTTGGACCCATGGATCAGCTGCATGTCTGGTTCAAAAAAGGCAAAGCTTATGAGCAGAATGTTCTCCAGTGGCTTGTTCAGTCTTCAGATTTAAATCTCATTGAAAATATTTGGTGGAATTTTAAGAAAGCAGTGGTAACATGAAAACCAAAGTGATCAGTGATCTGGAAGCTTTTTTCCGGTGAGGAATGGGCCGAGATTGTGGTAGAGAGGTGACAGAAGCTTCTAAGCACAAATTATTTTAATTTTTTGTATTGAATATTTGTGTATAGAGTAATTTTGTGCATGAAGCCAATTAGATTTTTTTTCCCATCAACTTTACATTCTCAGAATCACTCAAATGTGTATTTTTTATGAACGAGTATGCAATAGATTTTTATATTTTCGGAATGAGTATAATAGATTTTTATATTTTTAGTGGTCATTTTTCTGTTTAGTTCTCTACGTGGTAGATGCTTAAGGTAATTAATGCTTGTGAGATGTCATAGCTGGTACATATTCATAAAGTCTCATTTCTGAGGGTTCCAGGTTTTTTTATGAATATTGTGTGAATTCGACATATCACTTGTTTTCACCTACTACATATTTTGATGCAGCCTAACAGTAGGCCTAATTAACCTCCATAGTTACTGTTAAAATAATACATTGTAGGATTTCCTTCAATGTAAGAAGCTGTAGGAATCTTTCTGTAATTTCTTTAATTTCTTTTTTGTGATGGTGTTAGTGAATTATAGTATTTTAACACTTATATTGAACGGTAGATGGCAGTACACTCTCGTTGTGTGCAGTACACCACTGAAAGAAAGAAGATATGAGGTACGCTTAAAGACACATGCGTGCTGTTCACTGGGCTAATGATACTAGCCTATAAAGTATTTTATCCTCCAGGGGGCGCCTGATGGCCTATGAAGGCAGACTGTCCATTGCACCGTATTCAAATCTAAACAGGTTTTTTGTATGTCTCAACAGGGATGTTTGTACACTAAAACCAATTATCTTTTAAATAAGATTCATGCACAGACTGGCACCTGGCAATCACATATATTCTCGTTCCATTCATCTGTATGAAATTATATTTAAAAAAATCCGAATCCAATAGTCACAAATAACTGTGACTGGTCCACCTTGAGATGTGCCTTTGAAAAGTAACATATATCACGTGTCACAACCGTCTTTGCGCTGCCTCAGCAGTGATCTAAGACAATAATTTCTACCCGAGTAATGACACGGATTACCTTTATTAAAAAATAAATGCAAAGTGAGGAGTAAAACCTGGATAATTATTATTTACAACCATCGTTTCTGACCAACTAGAGACAACCTAAGCCGATGAGCCCCGCCCTTTAAAAGTGAACCCTTTTTGCTATTTGCCGTTCTATGCGCAGCCCACTTCAGACGCATGCGCAGTGTGTAACGGAACGAGTCAACGGACGAAGTTGGAAGCAAGACTGTTTGTCAATCCAAATATATTTAAAGAAAGAAGCAATGGGTATGTATAATCATCTACCTTATAGTCATTTTTATTATTTGTCGTTAGATGTGTAATGCTCACATCTACAGTATTTCTCATGACTGGGTTGTTGATGTAGAGAGTATCATAGCCCTGATGTACACAGCTAGAACCTCATGCTGGATGTGGCTGATGGATTATTTAATGGCATGTAACGTTATTATTAGTTTTTATTTGCGCTTTTGTTGCATTATTTTGCATATAAATTAATATACATATATGTGTGTATATGCAAAACACATGTATATTAATTTATATGCAAAATATTTTATGTAATTTTTTTTTTTATTGATTTCAGTATTAACATTTTTCAAAATCCTGAAACTTTTATTTACAGGTTTAAATTATTTGAATGTGACATTTTTAAATGTGAATTCAGACTTCTGAATGGCACTCTATATGAATACATACAAATATATAGACATACAAGTGTTTGTGTCTTTGTAGAGTTTGTCCCTTCTCTCTCCTCACTTCGCCTGCTGGTTTCTCCTCTGCGCCTCACTTCCGCTGTTATGTGGCAAGTTGTCAAGGATCAGAATGTGGAGCAATTTGGAAAACTGGAAGAATTTGTTTCTGTGATGACAAACCTTGTGCCAGAGCTCTTAAGTAGGAGGCAGAGGGCCACTTTGATAGTAGGGCTGCGGGCAAAGGTAAGATGTGTTTATGTACTGTTTGTTACTGTTTTCATTGAGATCTGTTCTACTGACACGGTTACAGTGGTAAAATGTGGCAGTCCACCCACCCACTCGTATTTTATAACTGTTGCTTTTCTGAAATGATACAGCTATGATGACGTATGCAGCCAAAATTGTGACCTCTGGAGTTGCACAGCCTTTGAAATAAAAAACGTCATATTTTCACAACAACTTGCAGAAACTTAATCTAATAATTGTTTTATTGTTGAACATACTGCTAAAGTTACAAACGAGTTTTTAATTTTCAAAAATTTAAATGTCAGTTAAATTTTTCTTTGTCAGTTTTTAAGTAGCCGCATGCTTAAAAATTCCCCGTTTTCATGAAGTACACATATAAAGTTCATATATTGCAAAGAACACTTGGAGATGTAGTTAACTTTAAAACTTATTAGATGCTGTCTATTATGGATTAATTGTTGAAACATTTTGTTATGTTCACTATAATTAATCTTTTAGATGATTCTTGAGATGTGTCGAGGTGAGCTCCCAGCGGACCTTCATACTGTCAAATCACACATTCACCAAATTCAGACTGCTGATTTATTAAAGGTATGTGAAGTCTGGATATTTTTTTTTATTTGTTACACATCTATTCGTTTTATATATATTAAAGGTGCAATAGGTGATTGTCTTCAGAAACATTTTTTGTTATGCTGGTTGAAAGTCTCTTCACATCCCGATAGCAATCATTAAGTTAAGTGGTCTAAATGTATTTATCTGTATTTATATATTCTGTGGAAGGCATAGGACCAACAAATGTTCGTCCAATCAAAACGTTCGGTCCGAGCGTTTTAATATGCTGTCCTACCTGCCTGTCAACATATGTATCTGCATACCTCTGCGCACCCGGTTCGCGCAGACAGGACACGTCATCAGCGCGTTCACGCATTCCTACCTGCCTGTCAGCGTATGAATTAGCATACCTCTGCGCACCCGGTTCGCGCAGACAGGATACGTCATCAGCGCGTTCACGCACGCTGTGCAGACAGAGCAAGAATGGCAGACAAACATCAACAACCCGATCTCCCTTCCTGGTATAGTAGTACTTTTAAAGTTTTGTCACCGTGAATGACACATGATGTAGCCCAGCGGTTCCCAATTCCATCGCGCCAGCTCGTTAGAAGTGAGCTACGTGCATGAACTGTGTTCCGATCGATATGAGCCCTACACAGAGTTCTCTGCTCCCTACTCCCTGAGCATTTGATCAATTTTGCGATTTCGATTTTAATCACGATTTTGACACACACAGACACGCTTTACAGTCATTAATGCATTCAGTGTGAAACATATTTCCAAAAGAAAACCAATTAGAGGTTTATCAAAAAGCTGTAACATGTCTCTAGAACAGACATAAGGCAAAATAATCACTAAGTAAAGGTGTAACAAAATGTCTCTTACTTTATTTAACTACCACAATCTAAATGCCATCTATTATTGCTTTGTTTATCTAAAAGTGCACTTTTCCTTGTTTTAAATCTAGCAATCGTGCTATAAAGCGATTTAGAAATCGTGCAAGCTCAAATCACGATTTTTATGACGATTTCGATTAATCGCACAGCCCTACTACACGGTGTTTATTGCTCCCTACTCCCTGAGCAGGGGAAATCCGTTGACGTTTACTTCACTTCGGAACATGGGCTGGAATTGGGAACCGCTGATGTAGCCTATTGTAGTAATGTTGTCTCTGGTATTCTGATCTGTGAGTGTATATGCGTTCAGGGGGCGTGGCTTTGGACGGCGATTGCAGGGAGGGTGGGACGTTTGATTTCAGTGCTATCAGGTTAAAGTTAGTATTTTCCGAGATCTCCTACTGTACCTTTAAGATAACAGTATCACAGGTTCCAATATATATATATATATATATATATATAT
>NW_015656189.1:65554-69089 GCF_001515625.1 Sinocyclocheilus rhinocerous
TTGTTTTTGCTTGCAAATCAGTGTTCACAGGCTTGCAGTGCTTTTGACCGTCTTTTGGCGACAAAAACGTGCCAAAAGTGTAAGCGCGGAAAAATGGAAGTCAGAAGCATGCAGATCATATTTATTTTGCGTTAGCATGAAGCTGCAGTTTCACAATACATGAATTACACTTACGAGTAACAGTAAAATGCTGCAAATATTTTTTTCTTGCGCTTGAAACACGATTTACACCTTTACAAAGCTTCTCTTGCGCATGCAAATTTAATTTACGCTTACAGTCTTATGTACACTTCCACAACTCTTACCCTGCGTATGCAAATCTTTTTGACGTCATTCTACCTTCATAGTTGAAACTTCCGCGTCGTCGCGGAGAGCGCGGGTCACGGTCGCTTAGCAACGGCAGAAGCCACGAAAGCGTAAGATCCCGAGAGTTTTGGAAATTAGGAGAAAGCGGCGCGGCTGGCGTTTTGTGACATGTGAACGGCCCCATAGTCGGTCTACACCGGACGCGACAAAGCGACCGTTGCATATCATTTGAACTTTGTGTCAGTACGTCATAAACGAGGCATCAGTTTACTGTCGGGGATTTGACGTTTTGCGCCGCATCCAGTGTAGACAGTCACTGATTAAAATGAGTTCTATAGTATTTTGTCGCGCCTCTCACGTCCGGTGTAGACACGGTGAGAGCCACGCAGATGCACGTGAACACCGAATTCCGTTCACTTCCGCGTCTGTTTGTGCCTGAAATACTGTGCTCTGCAAGTACCCTTGTAAACACAGTTGCTTATGACTTAGGTGAAGGTAAACAATTGAGAAAGAAAATGGATGTGTAACAGTATATTGGTTCACAGCAGTTTAATGTTCCTGTTGCTTTCTCTGTCAAGAACGTTAAACAACAAAACACAAAGAAAAATCACTTTTGTAGCTTTAACACAGATTTATTAGATTTAATTTATAGTGAAAACTATGCAGTGCTATTTTACATTTGATTATTCAATTTCTGTGCCTGAATACTGTTAGACTTACCTGAAAAATATAAAGCACTGCTTATTTCATTTGTATCTTTGTTCTGTTATCTATGCTTGTAATTTGTTTATTTCCTATGCTGATTTACTTGCCTACAAAATCACCCCAATCACTGATTTTTTTTCCCAAATAGAGCTATTGAAGTCATCTGATTTTTTTTTCATATCGCAATATATATCGCAGGAAAAAAAAATATTGCAATGTGAGTTTTTTTCCAATATCATGCAGCCCTACTTTCAGTGCTATCAGGCTAAAGTTAGCATTTTCCAAGATCTCCTACTGCACCTTTAAATAAAAAAATATATTATTTTAATACAACCCAGCTGAAGCACTCAAAATGTATATTTGCTCTTTGCAACTTCATTTACTTTCACAAGAAGATTCTGATTAATATCAGAATAGTCTGAGTATGTATGTCTATTATGAAGAACATCAGAAAGGCTGTCGTGGCCTAATGGTTAGAGAGTCAGACTTGTAACCCAAAGGTTGCGGGGTTTGAGTCCTCTGTACTGCAGGGATTGTAGGTGGGGGGAGTGAATTCCACTGAATCCCACTTCCACCCTCGATACCACGACTGAGGTGAGACCCTTTAGTAAGGCTTTAGTAAGGCACACCCACTGTGTGTGTGTGTGTTCACTACTCACTGCTTTGTGTGTGCACTTGGATGGAATAAATGCAGAACACTATTTTCGATTATGGGGCGCCATACTTGGGTATACGTCACTTTCACTAAATGGCATCAGGGTGTCTGTGGACCCTTAAAAATGTCCTAATGTAAAAATAAGACATTAAATAAAATTGGCATTAAAATGTTAATGTCTTAAATGTATGTTATAGGAGTAAATCAAAACTTTGATTAACTTTTTTGATCCACTTCAAATGTTGACTACTGTATATCAGTATATCATGCTCCAAACAAACTCTTATCTGATGGCATATTTGACATTTTCTAACTGCCATAATCCATCTTTCTATATTTTGCTTGTTGAAAAGTCATGGACAGGCAATCATGGATTTTTTTTCTTTCACCATTGGAGCCATTGGTAATGCAAAAATTATCTTTTTTATACCTCTATAGAAGTTTACCCTGCTTCTTTAAAACCAGAAATGTGAAAAGGGTCTGTTGTTCATCCCTGTGTCTCTGTTGAACAGGTTGATTTTGTTTGTTTGCATAGAAGCTGATTAGGCATGGGCCGGTATGAGATTTTGACGGTATGATAACCTTAAGCAAAAATATCAGGGTATCAACGGTATCGGTCTTTGTCAGTCACGTGCGTTTATTATGTGTGACGTCACCGAGGCGCCATTTTGCAAGTACTGATAAGTACAAATAACAAGGAGACAATCAAAAACACTATACTATACATATAAAATGGCATTATACATGCTTTATTATTAATGCAACACTGTGTTAAAAATCAGTTTCAAAATGCATAACAGAAGATGAAGCCGACCATCTCCTCCAGCCTGGTGGGTCATCGTCTCAGCTGGCTGCAATGTGTTTTTTTCTTAACTGCTCCCACTTACGGTTTAGTCACACCTAGCCTAACTATATGAAATAAAAATGTACAAAAATGTAGTAAGAATTAAAAATTGTAAGAAGTAAAAATGAGAAACATTAGAAATGTATTTTAGTGAAGACTTTGATACCTTACAAATGGCGGAGATACCCAAAATGCACTTTGATTCTCATGAGTGTGACGTCACCTGACAAAGACCGATTGTCATTACAGCTCTAAAATGTGTTATTTTTAAATGACTGGGTAAAAAAAAAAAAGTTTTTTCCGCTGAACACAATATATTTTGTTTTTGAGCAACATACAGAATATTAGGAACAGTAGAATTTGTTTAATTTTTCTTTGATTTGTTTCCTAAAAAGAAGAAAAATACTGACATCTTTATTTAACCTAAATCTGTAATTGCAGTTATATAATTCATATACATATCATTTCATATACATAATTTGATTTAATAATAACCCAATTTGAAGCAAAAACAGAATGTTCTGACTAACTTTGTGAAATTATACTACATGCCTGAAGGAAGCAAACAGCAGAAGCTCTGAATGAGACGCAGATTCACTCTCTGACAGCAGGAGGAGCTTCTGGAACACCACAGATGGCGTTTCCTTGGTTACCGCTGTAAACAAAGCAGCACTGCACTGAAACACTGCTTAAATATAAACTATAATACCACGTAGAAGACAGTCAATTCCCCTCAGAAACATTCATATAAACCCCCAAATCAATATTGAGGATTTTGAGGATTTAGTTCGTGCATCATGAACAGTGAGTGATCTGCCTGCTGCAGTATTTTTCTCTGTGCGTCCGTCTTCAACATCTCTGGCCTGTGTTAACGGGCGTTAACAGAATTCATATTTTCACATAAACGACATTTGGAAAATGATATGCATTGCAACGCAGTTTGTGCAAGTCCAGAACAGAGACGAGTTGCAATAAGACAAAAAACGGCCGGTTGCCGATCGCGTAAGTTCCAGAGGAAGCTCCTT
>NW_015656189.1:69699-72423 GCF_001515625.1 Sinocyclocheilus rhinocerous
TTTCCTTGGTTATCGCAGTAAACAAAGCAGAGCTGCGCTGAAACACTGCTTTAATATGAACTATACAGAGACGAGATTAAAAGAAAATACCACGTAAACTTTTCTGAAGACAGTCAGTTCCCCTCAGAAACACATTCATATAAACCACCAAATCAATATTGAGGGTTTTCTTCCAATAGTTTGTGCATCATGAACAGTGAGTGATCTGCCTGCTACAGTATTTTTCTCTGCGCGTCCGTCTTCAACGTCTCTGGCCTGTGTTAACGGGCGTTTACAGACTTCATATTTTCACATAAATGACATTTTGGAAAACGATTGCATTGCAACGCAGTTTGTGCAAGTCCAGAACAGAGACGAGTTGCTTGCAATAAGACAAAAAATATTTCCAAATCGCGGTATACCTTGAAACCGGTAATCGGCCCATGCCTAAAGCTGATGGAAGTGATGTGCAGGTCCTAATTATTTTTAACATTTTGTCAATGTGAAGGATTTCAAAACCGATTCAAGATGGCACCCAAAAGAAAGAGAAAGGGAAAAAAGAGCTTCAGCACTACATTGCATTGCTTGTTTTGATACAAATGCTCTTGATTTTCCTACTGGAAGTTGTTTCTACAATACGCAAACACTTTTGGACATTGGTTCTTCTGTTGTTCATCAGAAACCAGACTTTGAGTTCCTCAACACCAATGTTTTGTTTACAAACATAGCATCAGAGCTCTTAACTAGATTGTCCAGCTGCAAATTCAGAAGCGCAAAAGGAGAGCCATCCTCCTCATCATGTCAGTACCTCTGGCCCTAGACTGGGACATGTTCCGGACATGTTTCCGTTATATTCTCTAGTAAATCTATCAGAGCAGCCAAGCATCAGCATGTAGACAATGTGAAGACAAATCTACCAACACTAGAAGCTTGTAGCAGGGAATCAGCAACACGACTGTGATCTTTGCGGTGAACACTGCTGTATCTCCTCTGGACAAGCTTGAGACCACTTTTGCTTGCTTTGAGAGCAAAGTTGCCCTCAACAGAGCTCAAAACAACACCACCATCACGGAGAAAGCTTTTGCAGGCAAAAGTTAGTTCATTCTCTGTCTTTCTAGCTGATGTAACCTGAAACGGGTGAATATCCGCAAAGCCACGGGTCCAAAATGCATTCCTGGAAACCTCTCTCTTTCCTAGTCTGCAGTTCCCACATGCTTTGAATGTCCACTGAATCAATCTAAAATCATATACTTAAATGACTGGTGTCCTGTGACTCTGAAAAATGCTTTGAAAGGCTTATTAGAGATCACATCTGCTCTGGCTGCTTCCCTAGACCCACTACAGTTTGCCTACAGGGGCAACCACTCCATTTATGATGCCATAGATTTCACATCGGCACATTGTTGGCGCTTCCCTCTCTCCAGGACATCTACAAAATATGTTTTGTGAGGAAAGCTTGGAGGATTATCAATGATTCCAACCATCCAAGCCAGGGATCCCAACCCTGCTCCTGGAGAGCTTCTGTCATGCAGAGTTCAGCTCTAAACCAAATCAAACACACCAGCTGAACCTAATTTAGTAATAATAATAATATAATTCAGGTGTAGTGATTGGTACTCACATCATCGAAGACGTAGATGTTTTTTTCTGGGGGGGGGCTCACATGCCACTAAAAGGTGTGGTTATCAGAGTACATGACCACTACCCCTTTCTTAGTTCAGGGCACCAGTCAAGGACTTTTACCTTGTCAGTATGAGAACACTCCCACAACAGGGGCTGTTAAATCATTTTTGGAATTAATGTAAAATGGAGGGAATTGGTCAACTGATTTGTCTGAAAGATTGATGAGATATTGTTAACTTGTAGAGCTTCTTACTGTATTGGGGCAGTCGTGGCCTAATGGTTAGAGAGTCAGATTTATAACCCAAAGTTTGTGGATTCGAGTCTCAGGTCCGGCAGGAATTGGGGGGAGTGTGTGTGTGTGTGTGTGTGTGTGTTCAATTCAATTCAATTCAAGTTTATTTGTATAGCGCTTTTCACAATACAAAGCTTTACAGCAAATTAAGTTTCTACAATATTTAGTGGTAGCTGATAAGCTGATAATTGATTTTTCCGTACATTTCCACTGGTGACTGTCAGTTAATGTACATATGACAGAAATGTACGGAAAAATCAATTAAAGACGTAATCAAACAGACGATGAACACTATTAATAGCAATTATTATATGATGCAATCAAACTTACAGCAAAATGTAGTAGTTCTGTAAGTTGTTTCAGGGTTGGCATCATCTGAGGTCCTCTGAGGGGTTGGCATCATCTCTTCTCAGGTGTTCTGGATCCAGACTGAAGCTTGTGTAAATCCTAGGCAAAAACAGAGAAACAAATGGAACAGAGACATAATTAGCGTAGCTGCTGTTCCAAACAAGCAAAATTGATTTGTTTAACACAAACTAAAGAATAATAATGTGCATTTAATCAGATATAACTGCAGTACAAGATGATGAGATGCATTATTTGAATGCTTGGCCAAAGAGATGTGTCTTTAATCTAGATTTAAACAGAGAGAGTGTGTCTGAACCCCGAACATTATCAGGAAGGCTATTCCAGAGTTTGGGAGCCAAATGCGAAAAAGCTCTACCTCCTTTAGTGGACTTTGCTATCCTAGGTACTACCAAAAGTCCAGAGTTTTGCAACCTTAGGGAGCGTGATGGATTGTAGCATGGTAGAAGACTAATTAGGTACGC
>NW_015656189.1:87139-94719 GCF_001515625.1 Sinocyclocheilus rhinocerous
CTGGCATCTTTTAGAGCCTGTCTATAGCTGGACATACTGTTTTTCCACGCAATTCTAAAAACTTCCCAAGTTAGTTTTTCTCCGTTTGCGCTCAAGACTTCGAGTTTTTTTTCTTGAGAGAATGGGTATTACTGTTGTACCATGGCGCAGTACGTTTTTCTCTAACCTTTTTCAATTTGATGGGGGCAACAGCTAAATACTGTGTGTGAGCACTTGGATGGGTTAAATGTAGAGCACAAATTCTGAGTATGGGTCACCATACTTGGCAACATGTCACTTCACTTTTTTTTTTAAATTGTCAACACAAGGAAGAAACACGTGTAATAAAACAGCAGCATCAGGTCCTCCACCAGGTGGCTGCAGGACCGCTTTTTCCCTGAGGCTGTTAGACTGCTGAACTGTAATCGATGCACACAATACAGCCAATGCACACTGCTATACCGCATATGACAATACATATCGCACAACACTGCATTATCTATACTACCTGTACTGTACTTACACATGCATTACTACTAGTTCTATACAACCCTGTTGTGTATTTTGTATAGTTTATTATGTATTTTTACTCTGCATATTGTATTGTCTTAAATATATTAATAAAACGTTATTGTTTGTATATGTACAGCTGTAATGTTTGGACTATGTACTTAAGCTTTTCCTACAGCATTTTCTAGCAAATGCTTATGTGACAAAGTTGTCTTGAGTTGACTTCTTGTTTTAGTGAATTTTGAGTATATGCGTATTTAGATGCATAAAAATTTGTTTTGCACAAATTGGTGCACATCCCATTTGCTACCATTAAACTTTATATATATTGCCATTAATGTTTATGTAATTTGCCTGTCCACAGGTGAGTGACACAGACATGGAGAGTTTACAAGACAGCGTACTTCAACTTGTCCTGAGCTTGCTAGAAGACTCCATGAAAAGAGGATACTTCTTTCAGGTCAGTGACTTTAAGAACCATTAAAAAAATTTGAGATGTATTGCAGATAAATTGCTGAATAAGTACGAAATCTTCCAGATGAAAAAACAAATATGTAGACGTGTATGTGATGCATGTGTGCTGTCAGAACAGGGATTTGTAGAGGGTATTGACTTGACTCAACAAACCAAACTTGATGTAGAAAAGCATAATGAATCTCAAACTAATAGTTAAATCACACCAGGAGGTAAACATGAAATGCAGATTCATGCTGGAACAGTGTAAATGCACATTGCATCAGGAAAAGTTCAACACTCTTATTTCCACAATAATAATAATAAAATAAACGCACTGTTAGCTTTACTTTACTTTAATTTACTTTTACTTTTAGTCATTTAGCAGACGCTTTTATCCAAAGCGACTTACAAATAAGAAAAAGTAATTAAAACTAAAAGCTAAAACTCTATAAATACTATATATATACACATTTAAGAAAATAAAAGAAATTAAATAAAAATGACAAATGCATACAACAACACTTCAAAACTAAAACATTTAAATGAAAACAAAAAAACAAAGCTAAAAACAATTCAAAATATTAAAAGAACAAAAGGTATAGATTTAGATGTGTGGAGCACTGTGTTTTTTCTATCAGTAATCCTAAAAAAATAACACTGAGCCAAACATACATGCTAAAATAACAACAACTTACTGACACATAGTAAGAAATGGTTTATAAAAAAAAGCTTCTTTTTTTATCCGTTTAACAAAACTCAAATTGAATTCAGCTGGACACACTTTCCTGTTTATCACAACAAATGGCCAAGCAAAGCGCACGACACTGACAAGGTACGCGATACAGTTAGCTAATGTGTGCACAGTAAAATTTGGTAATCCAAGGTCAGCAGTACTGAATAAATTGAGATTAAATCCATAAAGTTTTGTTGTATTATTCAAAACCAAGTCTTTTTTTCAGGAGCTGTATGTATACCTTTACTTTTTTTGTATACCTGCAAAAAAAAAAAGAAAAAAGAATTACATTTTATTGAGACCTTGGCATTGCTAGAATATGACACATGTAACTTTGTTTTTTCTATGGGTGAATGTTCGTTCTCAGAGTTCTCTTGCACTTAAAAGTGAAGTCTGCAGTCTTCATGTCAGAGACTTGAGAACATATGCCAAAGATATTTGATGTTTTTGATGTTCAGCCTGGACAAGAAATGCTACATTTGGTTTGAGAACTGCTGTGGAAGTTGCAAAAAATGAATGGCTGTTTTTAAATGGGTTTGTATGAAAACTTAAGATGAAAGAGAGTTTTTGTATTTCAGGAGGTATTTCCAGTTGAGTACGGTCCTGACTTTGACAAAGCACTGCAAGTCCTTGTTGGCTTTTTTCTCTCCAGATTGGAGCAACTTCTGCCTGTACCAAACTTCAAACAGGTCTAATGATACATGCTTATCAAATACCTTTACCATATCTAAATGATTCAAGTCAGTTACTTCTTTATAATTCATGAAGCATTGTGATTCTGATTATTTTAAACTTCATTTTCTTTAATTCCAGCTTTCATTGTTGCTCAACTGTCACCCTGGGGAGCTAGATGCATGTGTGGATTCGGTTTGTAAATCACAGAATTTACTATCCTTGCTGCAGACAGATGTGTGTGGGACTTTGGATAAAAATGGTAAAATGTATTCCATATGCTTCAGGGTCCCTTTTATCGATCTTTGCTTACTTGGTTAATCAGATATTTTACAGGACAGCTGGGCACAAACCTAAGACCTATAGAGTGGGGGAACTATGATGTCAGAATCCGGAAGTGTAATTTGTTGCTGGTTCCTTCGAGATTTGGAACCTACAGGGTTTTAGAATGAGGTTTTTCAATTTATGAGTAAAATAAAGCCTGTGGTAAACATAACTTGATGATACGTTTACGTTTTGTTGTACAATGTAAACTGCACACACTCACAGCCCAAACATTCTCATCTAGGTACTTATTAAAAACATATGTTTTCAAAAATGAACATAACTGCTTCAAAATTTGTGTTTTGGGTATGGATGCGTGTAATTTACGTTGTAGAACAAAACGTAAAAGTATAGTCAAGTTATGTTTACCACAGGCTTTATTTTACTCATCAATTGAAAAACCCAATTATAAAACCCCATAGGAATTACTCTTCTGGATTCTGATGTCATAGTTTCCTCACTCAATACTTCGCCCATTCAATTTATGCTAAGTCACACCAAAACTTATCTGGTTAACCACGTAAGCCTTGGTTAAAGAGTAGGACCTACTTCTGTTAATGTAAAAATACAGTTGTTGAGCACAATTGGTCAATGGCTAATTTTTTGTTTTTTTTGTTCTTATTTTAATTTTGAAGTTCTTCCATCAATAGTGGAGGATCGAATAGTGTCATCATTGTCATTGCCGCCTGTTGGTGACTCAGTCATTATAAACCAGCACAACAATGATGGCAAGTTACTGCCTATTGATTCTGAAAACCTGCCAAACCAACAACATGGTGTGGACAAGGAGACTGTGACAGGTGATCCAAATGTCCAGGATGTGGGATCCAGCTTCAGCAGTGAGTCCTCAGAGTCCTCTAGAGACAGTGATGGAGAAAAGGAAACAAACTCTAATGTTGATGAATTGCAACGGTAAGTTTCCAAATTTGCCTTTGCCTTGGTTAGTTGGGGGTTAGTTGCTTGATTGATTGCACAGACAATATTGGAAGAGGGCTGAACTGGATGATGACATCACTGAATGATCAATGAACTGACTTTAGCTGGAAAAAATAACTCTTTTATTGTCCTCTTGAATTATTGACAAACTATTTTCCTGTTTGACACTGTAAAGCTGCTTTGATACAATCAGTATTGTATAAAGAGCTACATAAATAAACGTTACTTGACTTGACTTCACCAAATTACTAGGTGGTGTGGGTTGGATGGTCAGCTAGTTTTACATCAACCAACTATTTTTATTTATTTTGTAATGTATTTAACTTAAAGGAGACATATTATGCCCCTTTTTACAATATGTAATATACGTCTCTGGTGACCCCTAAATGTGTCTGTGAAGTTTCAGCTCAAAATACCCCACAGATAATTTATTATATCATTTTGAAAATGCTTATTTTGAGTGGAATCAGAAACACGCTGTTTTTCGTGCCTGTCTAAATGCAAATGAGCTGCTGCTCCCCGCCCCCTTTTCCAGAATAGAGCTGCGCCATTACAGCTCGTACCTGCTAAAAAAAATTTTTTTTGTTTTTGTTTTTCTTTTTTTTCGTGCTGAAATCATGCGTTTATTTCATATTTTTGGTTCTGATTATCATGTTTATCACGCTGAAATCATGCGTTTTAACCATATGAGTTTAAACTTCTTATATACGGTTTTCTGAGTGCACACATCCGAAGCACATGGACAGAAAGCGGCTGTCACAGCATGTGAGTATTAAACTAAGTTCTCATTAGCACACAAGTTTACGTTAAAAACACACGAGTTACAAAAACAGTCGGTTATGTCTGTGAAGGTAAACAGCTGGGAAATAAATTGCATGTTTATTTCAGATCTGTGTGGCAGCAGTTATATACAGTAAATAAATCAATAAATCCTCTGCTCTGTTGTCTCCTCTGAGGCTGGGACTGTAAATAGTGTAAATAGTGTACTCGTCTGTGCAGCCAATGACAGAACAGTTAGCATGGAAATAAATTGCATGTTTATTTCAGATCTGTGTGGCAGCAGTTATATACAGTAAATAAATCAATAAATCCTCTGCTCTGTTGTCTCCTCTGAGGCTGGGACTCTAAATAGTGTTCTGTGCTCGTCTGTGCAGCCAAAGACAGAACAGTTAGCATGTTTTGCTCAAACTTTCGCCATGGCATTATAACTGGTACACCATTGACGCTTGCGAAATCAAAATGACAGCGCTGTGGGTGGAAACTTACAGATTAAGGGGCGGTAATATTATAATGAGATGGATCCCTTTGCAACTTCACTAGGGGAGCGAAATCAGACCCGCTCGTTTTTTCAGATGCTTGCAGAAAAAGGCTTACCAAAACAAAGTTACTGGGTTAATCTTTTTCACATTTCCTTGGTTGGTAGATGCACCTGGGACCTGATCTAAAACCTGGAAAAGTCAGATTTTCATGATATGTCACCTTTAAAGGAATAGTCCAAAAAAATCACTTCTATCACCCTCTTGCAGGGGCGTAAATTTCGTCTAACAGTTGGGGGGGACAATAAACAAAATTTCTCAAGAGAAATTTTTGAAGGAAATTCTCAAAAATAACACCGCCAAAATTGTACTTGTAAGGAAAAGTTTACAGCGACCAAAGCCTTACTACTACTAGTGTAACAGGGAGACCGTGCCAAATTAGACAACTTCAAGCTGTTGTGGTCGCGCTGCGACAGCGGTCGTGTCCGTTGTAGATACTACTATCCGTCAAGCAGGTAACGTTATTATTGCTAACATAGCGGACTCATCGAAAAAAACACTGGTATCATCTGTATTGAAGAGAAAATAATCACTTCATCCGATGTTTAAGTGAATAAATTGGCCTTGACAACCTTGGAGTTCCACAACTATTGACTTTGTTCTCTCTCACCGGACTCGTGTGTGTGTGTGTGTGTGTGTGTGTGTGTGTGTGTGGGTGGTGCAGGGGTGGCACATAACTATTGACTTTGTTCTCGCTCACCGAACTTGTGTGTGTGTGTAGGTGATGCAGGGTTGCCAGGTTTTCGCAACAAAACCCACCCTGTTGCTACTCAAAACTAGCCCAATCGCGTTTTGAGGGGGATTGCCCGGTTCATCCGGTAAAATTTGCCTGCGTTATTGGGGTCGCTTCAACCCGTGGACATGATAAACCCAGTTTTGACTTGGCAACACTGAGGTGATGTAAAAGAGAAAAGCAGGTATTTGGACAGAGGCAAGGGAGGAGGGGGAGACTCAAAATGTTTCTAAACTTAAAGTCCGCGTGAACCGGAAGTTGCTGCCGAATTTATTTCAGTGTAGTGACGTATTTCCATCTGAAACGGAATATTGAATAGAGGGCATGGTTTTATTTTGGCGCTCCTCCTTTTCTGTCTCTCACTCATATCAAACTAACGGTTGGAGGGGTGTGTTTAAAAGGATATTCTGCCCAAGCCGTCAAACTGACATCATCAGAGAAGGACTGCCATTCCAGAGCGGAAGTAAATGTTCAGATTTTGATTAAAGATTACCAAGACAAACAATTTTTTTCAGCGGATTAACTTGCACAGATTAATTGTTCACATCAAGACTAGCAATGTGCGCTAGTAAAGTAAATAAAGTTAAAAATAAGTGTTCTGTGAACGTTGAAGCTTTAATAACAAATATTTATCGGGAGTGTGTATGCTGGGATATCATAAATTTCATGGATAAAAAAAGTAACCTAACTAGTAATGTAACTACCTAGCAAGCAATAGCCGTCATTTCAACGTCTCGGTTAAGTATAGACCCGATATAGTCCGGCTATGTGTAACCCACTTCTAGCCCAAATAACCTTGAATTTGGATTCATGTCGTTTTTTGGCAAAATAACTTGTGAGATGTATGATATTTCATCATGTAAGCAAAGTCAACAGCGTTTACAAGGTGTTTGGTTTCATTTCTTTGACATGTTCAATACGTAGCCTGTGCGTAGCCACGATTTAGCTCGTAGTCCGAGCGGCTATCTGTAGCCCACTTATAATCAAACCTGATTCACTGTAGTTTTTGGCCAGGCAGCGCATGAGATGGTTGATATCCCATCATGTTTGCGGTGTCAATAATATCTACAAATATATAAGTGTCATTTCAAGACATGGTCTGTATGTAGCCACGATTTAGCTCTAAATTGGACGGGCTACGTGTAGTCTGCTTTTAGCCCACCTGGCGAAATCCAGGCAATCTGTGGTCTAATTTTAACGGCGTTTGGCTATAGCCCTATACCAGTAACCAGACCAGCGATGAGCATAGCCAAATTAGCCTTAAAATTGTTTACATGTAATTTTCGCCCAAGCAGCTTCTTATCAAATGCAAGTAAACTTTTGAAACATTTAAATTAGCATTATTTTATATTTTAATTATTTTACAGCATTATTAAATATAGCATTATTTATTATGCCAAAAATAATGCTAATTTAAATGTTTCAAAAGTTTACTTGCATTTGATAATATGATGTCATGCATCCCACAAGCTGTTAAATGTTACAATTCATACACATATGATATTATGGATATTCGGCTATCTTTCATTTTATAAATAAAAATACAATTACAATTCCCAACCGCTAGATGGCAATTGTAGCCCTGCTGAGACATGACTACTGGCAACGCGAGACATGAAGATCGGTGTTGTGTTTTGAATTTTTTTTACACGAGAGAACACTAAGTTTACTTGTCGAGGGGGGTGCGAAGATGGCGGGTTGAGCTGCTGTGTTTTTCGAAGCTCGTGATAGTGGTCCCCAAAGTTTGTTTGAAGTAAGTAATTCCGACTGTTTGATGTTAAGATGTCTTCACAAAAATTGATTAAACCTGCCAAGCTAAAAGTAGACCCCAAAGGGATAGATCTGTCGCCTAATATCGAAAAGAACGATGAGGCTAAAGTAATGATGCACGACTATGCAATGGAGGTTACTGTGCAAAGTA
>NW_015656189.1:102759-107068 GCF_001515625.1 Sinocyclocheilus rhinocerous
CTCATATCAAACTAACGGTTGGAGGGGTGTGTTTAAAAGGATATTCTGCCCAAGCCGTCAAACTGACATCATCAGAGAAGGACTGCCATTCCAGAGCAGAAGTGAATGTTCAGATTTTGATTAAAGATTACCAAGACAAACAATTTTTTTCAGCGGATTAACTTGCACAGATTAATTGTTCACATCAAGACTAGCAATGTGCGCTAGTAAAGTAAATAAAGTTAATTTTGATTTCATGCCGACTTTAAAACCCATTTTTGCCCCGTTTGCGTTTGTTGTTTTACTACTTACAAAGTTATTTAAAGTATAAAAGGTTATTTAAAATACACAGCGTGGTTTTTAATCATATTTTTAGGGGGGACAACCCTCAGATGGGGGGGGTCCTGTCCCCCCGACCCCCCCCCCCCCTCTCCATTCCAGAGCAGAAGTGAATGTTCAGATTTTGATTAAAGATTACCAAGACAAACAATTTTTTTCAGCGGATTAACTTGCACAGATTAATTGTTCACATCAAGACTAGCAATGTGCGCTAGTAAAGTAAATAAAGTTAATTTTGATTTCATGCCGACTTTAAAACCCATTTTTGCCCCGTTTGCGTTTGTTGTTTTACTACTTACAAAGTTATTTAAAGTATAAAAGGTTATTTAAAATACACAGCGTGGTTTTTAATCATATTTTTAGGGGGGACAACCCTCAGATGGGGGGGGTCCTGTCCCCCCGACCCCCCCCCCGATTTCCGTCTATGCCCTCTTGTCTTTTTTTACATTTTTTTCTGTGGAACACAAAGCCAGATATTTGAAGAATATTTCAGCTGTTTTTTATTTTTTACATACAAATCATTAGGGTCCCAAGTGGATGGTCATTATCAAATGAAGTTGTTGTGATTGTTGATCATTTTGTCATCCTGAATACCTTGTGTGGAGTGAAATCGACCATGATCTTTAAAGCAATAGTAAACCAAAAAATTCAAAAATTCTCAAAAATTACATTATTTACTCACTCTCATGACCAGTGTCCATTTCTAAACCCATAAGAAGAATATGTGAGCTGTTTACATGTAATGAAAATCATTAGAGTCCCAAGTTGATGGCCATTATCAAATGAAGTCATTTTGATTGTTGGTGCTTTTAAAGGGCATCATTTTCTGATATACAACTTCTGAGAAAGTTTTGAGAGTGTTTCTTTAGCAAGAACTTTACAACATTCAACAATAAATTACAAGATGGTTACTGTCAGACTGTTGTCAAAATGTCTGATGTGAGTGATATCCATAATTAGTCTGTTTGTAATCTAAAAGTCTTTTTTTTGTGTGAAAAGTCGGACTATGAGCACATCACTACAGAATTTGTTCTGTAGTGTTCATAAATTAAAATATTAATAGTTTTGTTGTAAAAAGATCCTGTTTATTCTTTTTGTAGGAGTAACTCAGAAGATCCAAGTGTACTGTCATCCACCGATGATGCTCACAGAGGTACAGCCTCTCTGAATGTCTGTCAAGATTGTCATTATATCTTTTCATCTTTTAAGTAAACTGTCTCTGTTTGTCATGTTTTCCTTTTAGGTGATTTAATTTTTCAGACAGCTGTGCCTCTCCAACGGCCCTCTCTTGACACCTTCTCAAACACACCTTCTAAAGGCTTCCACTATGCAGGCAGGACTGTACATAAATGTCAGCAGTGTACAAAATACTTCATCTATCGCTCTGATCTTGTCAAGCACCAGGAAATTCACACCCAGGCAGGGACACATGAGTGTCCTCAGTGTGGGCAGGTTTTTGACGATTCGGTGCAGCTGGTGTCACACAGGAGCACCAACTGCAATTCCAGAGTTTTTAAGTGCATCAAATGCACAGCCCACTTTAGATCCCTCAGGACCTTGTACAGGCACAACCGAGTGCACAAAGAGAAAACCACACATAAGTGCCCTGAATGTGGACGGCTGTTCACAAGTTTGTCACGGTTAGTCAGTCACCGGCGAACTCACCGGACTCCCACTGTTAAAAGGAACTACACCTGTAAACAATGCAACGAGACTTTTGGGTCGTACCGAGCCAATTTAATCCACCAGAAGATTCACAAAGTTAAAGATGTCCGCCTGCCTAAAACGGAACGGCAGCCAGGAAAGTGTCGTTTTTGTGACTTAACATTCAATGTTGACAGCGAATTAAGAAGCCATCTGAAGACCCATGCAGAGTTCAGGCCATATATATGCGACCAGTGTGGGAAGTGCTTTTCGGCGAACAGCAGCCTACTTGCCCACCTCTCAAACCACACGGGTGAGAAACCTCTCCTTTGTTCGCAATGTGGAAAGCGATTTTACAGCAAAATCCAATTAAAATCCCACATGAGATGTCATTCTGGTGAGCGGCCGCACATCTGTCCATACTGCGAGAAGCAGTTTTCACTATCTGGGAATTTGAAGATCCACATCAGAATTCACACCGGGGAGAAGCCATACGTTTGCCATCAGTGCGGAAAGGGTTTTGTCTCCGCCGGATGCCTGCAGGTGCATCTACGCTCTCACACAGGAGAGAAGCCGTATCAATGTAAAATCTGTGGCAAGAAATTTGTGGTTTCGAGTCACCTTACGGCGCACATGTGCTTTCACACCGGAGAGCGTCCACACTGCTGCTTGCAGTGTGGGAAACGATTCATCCGGCGTTATGACTTGGGCAAGCACATGTACACTCATATTGGGAAGAGGCCGTTCCCATGTCCTCTGTGCCCAAAGGCTTACACGTGTCGTACACACTTAAACAGGCACATGAAGAGCCACAGTGTTTGACTTGAATCGTTTTGTCATCCTGAGTGCCTTGTGTGGAGTGAAATCAATCATGATCTTCAAAGCAACAGTTCCAGAAATTAATCATTTTTAAAAATTCTCAAAAATTACATTATTTACTCACCTTCATGACCAGTGTCCATATCTAAACCCATATGCTGTATGATGCTGTAAAAATTAGATTTTAACAGCTAACTGAAGGGGAGAATTACCACTGAATAACAACTTAAGTTTGCTCTGTTTCCCACACAAAGCTGTTATACAACTTCACAATACGTGCAGACATAAGAGTGAGTAAATAACTACAGAATTTTTGATTTGGGGTGAACTGTCTCTTTAATTAAAACATGTTTCAACTTTGTGTCCTGCTGATGCCCTTGAACTCGTGTGAGCTGCAGTTGTTTCATTACAACAAAGTCATTTGAAGAACTGCAACATTTTCTTGCATTACTGATGTGTAACAGTTTCGTCTTGTGGATATGTTCTGTAGAATATAGGGTTGGAGCTCACCTTTGTTCTTTTAGATTTAGGTTTCTAAGATGATTTAAATATAGAATTTTCCTCAGCAACTATTAATGAAATATGCTGAATATTATAACCTCATACTAAACTGAAAAAATGTGTTGACATGACTTAAAGTGGGAATTAAAAATCATAAAATCATGAGGTGCTGTGTCATTTTTAAATATCTATTTTACCATCTTTGCAAAATAGAAATAGGCTACAGATTTTTATATCTTAATTTGCCTGTGTAAAAAAAAAAGTAAGTTTTGTAGCAGTTATGTACAATTAAAATATAGAACTGACACCTTAGTTATGTGGTAAAATTATGTAGAAAAAGAAATCAACGCCATTATGACATCAACAGAATCTAAAACCCTTTATGTATAATAACAATACATTAATCTTTTGAGTTGATATTCATTGTTATAAACGTATGTCTTGTTATTGTCAACTTAATTAGCTATGAATTATCTATTTACTATTTATTAACTACAATAAAATAATTACTTTGTTGTGTGAACTCGCAAAAGCAACGGCAGACAGTAACTTGCTCTGGCCCCCAAATAAAGCTTGAGAGACCAATTAAAAAGAAGGGGGAAAGTCAAGTCAAGTCACCTTTATTTATGTAGCGCATTTAACAACAGATTGTGTCAAAGCAACTTTACAGTATTAAATAGGAAAATAGTGTGTCAATGCAAAATGACAATAGTAAACAATAAATGTTCAGTTAAAGGCACAGTGATTCAAGTTGAACGTCTTTGCCGCGGAGGTTGGTGTCTCCCCATAATATTAAAAACATCTCTGCTTTTAATAGGATTTCAGCATTTCATGCTTATACCGCTAATAAAGTGACTTTTATTTTGAAAATGGCAACATCCGGATGACGTCCGTGTTTCATTAAAAAGAATATATAGTGCAGTAATAAGATCTAGTATAGATGTTACAGTTGAAGATGAGATATTGGGCTTGTGTAAAGGGTCACTCAGAATATCATCCAGTTAAAAATCTTTTGAAAGATTGTTGG
>NW_015656189.1:107221-109816 GCF_001515625.1 Sinocyclocheilus rhinocerous
TTTTTTTTTAAAGAATATCCTTCTCTCTACCAAATCTGTTCACGCCACACTCCAGATCAGTAGGTGGCGGTAATGCACCTTTTTAAGTTGGTTTGCCAAAACCGCCAATAAACATCAGAAGAAGAAGACGTCCGTGTTTATGCTTTAGCGTGTGTTTACGTTGCATCCAGCATCCTAAAATAATGACGATATTTTCCAGTCAGAGATCGAATCACAGCAAATGATTTAACCGGTGAGTATTGATTAGATATTAGCGTATCTGTGGAAGACTGTAAATATGTATATTCATCTGCAGACGAGTATTAAAGTGCCACAGTAAGAACGCTGATTCATTTATCGATGGATAGATTTTACAGTGATTGAATGTATAGTGTTTGTAGATGGTGCAGTAGAGTGTCCTGAAGACTCCAGATTCTCCACTTCCTCCCCCTCTTGATCCAGACCCATATAATGTGGCCCCTCTATACCTATCATCACCTGCTAGCCTTTCTCCTCACGTTCCTCAGGTATGCTGTCCTATTCCTACCGCCCTCCGTTCTTACCATGGTAATCAGTTTCTGGGCATTATTATGTTACTGAGCATATCTAGCTTTTCTTTATTATTGTGACCCCTGTGATGGTCAAGAGTGATTTTTGTGGGTCCTTGGGTGTTGGGGGAAAAAAAAAAAACAGTGACGTGCTTTACTTTCATGATTTACTGACATGTTTCAGCCAATGTTTTATTGTACATAATAAGAATATTGAACTTTGTCTTGTTGGCCATCTTAGATGACATGTAGCACAAAGTTCTGCGTGTCACTTAACCAGCTGTATTCTGATTTCTTGAAATGTTATATGATTAATCTAGCTGTTATAGGAACCTAGCAGTGATTGGCTATAATTTAGCAACATCAGAATAAAAAATATGTAGTTTTCGCAATATCTGTCTCTGAGATTTGCAGGCAGTTCCTTTCACCTCAGGATTTGATTTTTGCATTTTGCTGTTAAAGTGTAGAAACATTGCAAAGATGACCACAATTGGCTTGAAAACTTATCCAGTGTAATTATTTCCGTTTTTTTTAATTTTCATTAAATTTGCAAAGTTATCACACATTTTGAATTTGTCATTATGGGGCGTGGGGAGTGGTTTAATTTGTTAATTTCCACATAATTTGTGGAAAAAAATTTGGTAAAAAAAATTTATAATTTAAAGCATTTTAGCATAAGGTTGCAATATGTAAAAAAATTGGGACAAAGTGAAGGAGTGTGAAGACTTTTGCAAGGCACCTTATAAGACTATTCAAGATAAAGAAATAGAAAAATGTTTTAAAAAGAAAGGAAAAAGTGGTTTAAAATACATGTGGCAAGTTAGAAATGTATGCGTTGCATTTCTGTTGGTGCCATATGGTTTTGAAGTTTAAATTTAATGACTTGGTGTAATTAACAACATCCATTCTCTATCCAGCTATGTCCTGCTTCACTCATCACGAAAGACTTTTAGTAATGTGAAAGTGAGCATCTCAGCACAGTGGACGCCATCAGCATTGCAGCAGAATGGCAGCACTTCATCTTTGTCTCCTGGGGAGGTAAGAATATAAAACACACTGCCCATTCTCTGTCTTAATTTTTAAAAAAAATTTTTTTTTATAATTTCTTTTAAATGAGTAACATTTTTCCAACATTTTTGGAATATGGGACCCACTTTATATTAAGTGTCCTTAACTACTATGTACTTACATTTAAGTAAATCATTTGATACAATGCATTTATTGTGTACATACATGTTTTTACATTGAACATATTTGAAAATACTAAATACTGTCCTGTAATTACATCTGTAATTACCCCTTAAACCTTACCATACCACCAAACCTGCCCCTAACCTTACCCGTATCCCACCTCAATAGCAGCAAAAGTGTTTTGCAATACAACATGAACACAATAGGTACATTATACCTAACAATTGATTATTTTATTATAAAGTATGTGGTATTTAAAGTCACCTAATATAGAGTGGGACCTTAATATGATCTTATTACAGTTTTATTTTTCAATTGCTAACAAGCATTGTTCAATACTGCAGCCACATTTTCAAAACTGTTCATACAGCCTGCATTACCAACATGAATCTTGGCCAAACAGTTGGCCTCACTGCCAAAACTCACTCAGACCAACAAAATACTTAATATATCTCAAAATAAGCTTGTTTCACCATAACACTGGCAACAATTCTCATTCAGAAAACATAAATTTCATTCATAACACACTGAACTAAAAAACACTAACAACAAGGAACATTACATCAACTATGAACTTTTATCTTTGAAGTTTGAATGATTTGTCACATAAGTATTTCATTATAGGATAAGAATAACATCTTTTCATTTTACTGTCTGTATTACAGCACAAAGAATAAATGACAAAAACAGCACGATTTCTTTACATACCAAATACAAAAACCCATCAACATTTACAAAATTTACTTGTGAAAAATAATATAAAATAAAATAAAAACATGAATAATTTCCTGAAGCAGTAATTACTTAAAAAAAAAAAAAAAAAAAAAAAAAAAAAACAAAACCTTTTTAACATATTAGACATTTCCAAAAAGCAAAA
>NW_015656189.1:110948-112918 GCF_001515625.1 Sinocyclocheilus rhinocerous
GTCTAGTATAATGAGGTATGTGAAGTACTGGAGTCCCAGCTGCTCCAGGAGGCCTTTCTCTGTGGAGTTTGTGTGTTGACGTTGACGTTGGTTTCCTTTGGGTTTCGTCCACAATCCAAATACATACCGGACAGGTGAACTGGAGACTGTAAGTGAGTGTGAATATGAATGTGTGTGTGTGTGTGTGTTTGTCATCCCTGTGATGGACTGGCCATATGTCCAGGGGGTTTTCCTGCCTATGACCCAGGGAAGGCTCCAGCCTCTCCATGACCCTACATAGGACAAGCGCTTTGGAAAATATATGGAGTAGATGGATGGATGGATCAGTACTGTGAGGGTTCTAGTCCTCCCTCTCTGCCACTCTTTTTTCCCCCCACCAATCCTTCCGTGTCTTCCTTGATCCATGTTTCCAAAATAAATCATTCTGAAGGCATCCATCCCATCAAAAACATCACACAAAAAAAAACTTCAAATAGGACATCTGGCTTGGCTTTCAGCTGAAATTGCAGTTAGTTGTGTTTGGAATAATTATTATTCAATTTCACGGTAAATATTTTGCTAAGATTATATATTTCAATATAATTCCTGCAGAAATGGACAGAGTTTACCATTTTTCTGATTTGAATGTGCTTTTATCAGTTTTGAAAGCAGTGTGTTAGCATTTGAAAAATGTGCTGAAAATATATAGTGCTTTGCAGGTTGTGGAGTATGAATAAAAGTGTTTGTGGATTTTGAGAAATGTGGTCATCGAATGCATTTTGTCTGAAAGCAATGCAAAATGATTCACAGTTTGTTTAGCATAGACTTCTGTACCGCTGAATGTGTGAACAGTTTTGAAAATGTGGCTTCAGTATTGAACAATGCTTGTTAACAATTGAAACTGTAAAAACCGAGCAATGCTTGTATTATTCTTATGTCACTATATGCTATGGAGAAAATGTGTTCAGCAAGGTAGAGGTGAGAGAAACATTGAGAGTATTGTAATATTTTACCTCAAAATACTGTATTGATACTCATCTAATGAATAATGCCTCGCAAAACTGTATCAATATTATATTTCACATTAATATTTTTGTGGTCACCATTTGGAAATTTGTGAGAGGGCAACACATTAAGTGTTTTCAAGCACTATATTGTTTCTTTTTGGCAAAATTACAAACTAACATTCTCACAACTAGCAGTATAGTTGTACAAAGCAATTAAGTCCAATGCAGACCTTTCAGTATTTAATATAATCTAAATAATGTAATAATAATAACAACAGTAATAATACTGTTTATATTTGTAGACATGGGAGGAAAACAAACTGTTTGCTGATGTGGGAGAGGCCACACTGTTCCTGGGTGCTCTGGACTCAATCTTTCTCTTCTCTTATGCTATGGTAAGTTAAAAAAAGGAATAGGTGTAGCAGGCTTTGGGGGTTGTGGGTAGACCGTGATGGTCTGTTAAAGGGTTAATTCACCCAAAAATGAAAATTAGGCTGTGTTTTACTCACCCCCGAGGCATCCTAGGTGTATGTGACTTTCTTCGTTCAGACTAATCCAGTCGAAGTTATATTAAAAATTGTCCTGGCTATTCCAAGCTCTATCATTGCAGTCAGTGGGTGTTGCAGTGCTTCAGTCCAAAAGAAGTTAAATAAAAATCGCCCATCCATAAAAAAAAGTGCCTCACACGGCTCCGGGGGTTGAACAAAGGCCTCCTGTAGCGAATCGATGTGTTTTTGTAAGAAAAATATCCATATTCAAAACGTAATAATCACTTTAATATAGCTTGCGCTCACTGTTGTAAACAGAAGCAGTTCCGGGCGGATGACGTATGAGGTCAGCGTTGCGCATGCGCCGGTGAGTCTCGTGAAAACCAACGTTTGTTAACAGGAGCAAAGGAAGCAAAGTTTCCTTACTTTAGCAAAAGAAAACAAGTCTCCTCTTGGCTTATATCGAAATCCTCCGACATTCTTCTTTACAAATCCT
>NW_015656189.1:113222-113774 GCF_001515625.1 Sinocyclocheilus rhinocerous
ACTTTTTTTTTTATGGATGGGCGCTTTTTATTTAACTTCTTTTGGACTGAAGCACTGCAACACCCACTGACTGCAATGATAGAGCTTGGAATAGCCAGGACAATTTTTAATATAACTCCGACTGGATTCGTCTGAAAGAAGAAAGTCATATACACCTAGGATGCCTCTGGGGTGAGTAAAACACAGCCTAATTTTCATTTTTGGGTGAACTAACCCTTTAAGAACACATAATGCTGCTGGTTCACCATATTGAACCATGAAATATAACTGTGACAGTAGAGGTGTGCGATATTGACAAAAATTTCCCTCCGGAGGTAGAATTTGTTTGGCCGGATACATCATTAAGGATATGTCGTTTTTTAAAAAGTAACTATTACAATCTAAAGTAAGAAAGAAATTACAGTAATGTATGTCTCACACAGAATAACAGAGTAACTACTTTTTTGAAATAAGAAATCCTTGATAACGTACATGACTGACAAATGCGATCTCAATGAGAGTGTATGTATTGTATATGTGTGTGTGTGTGTTTATATATAAAAATATTATATA
>NW_015656189.1:113931-122888 GCF_001515625.1 Sinocyclocheilus rhinocerous
AAGGGTGCGCAAACACACAAGGAATTTTTTTTTTTTTTTTTTTAAAGAAGCTCTTGGTACATACATACATTAGGGGTGTAACGGTTCGGTACGTACCTCGGTTCGATACGGTTTCAGTACAACAGGAAAAAAACAACAAATCTACTATGCTAGGATTCTTTACAATATCTTTACAACAGACAGTATTCTTTACCATTTTTTCCACCTAGATGTGAAAACACTAAATATTATATAAAATTATGTTATATATACAGTGTATATATATATATATATATATATAAATAATCTGCAGTACGACACGTAACGTAGCCTATACAGTGCCTTGCGAATGTATTCATACCCTTTCATTTTTTTCACATTTTGTTTTGTTGCTGACTTATGTTAAACTGCTTTAAATTAGTTTTTTTCCACACCAATCTACATTCCATACACCATAATTGTCAAGCAAAAAAACAGGTTTTTAACATCTTTGCAAATTTATTAAAAATAAAAAACTAAAATGATTCCATTGCATAAGTATTCATACCCTTATCTGGGACAGTTGAAATTTAGCTCAGGAGCATTAATTTTGCTTGTAGATACTACTACACTTCAAGAGAAGTTAAGCTGTGGCAAATTCAATTGAATGGGTATGATTTGGAAAGGCACACACATCTTAATAAAAGGTCTAACAGCTGATAATGCATATCAGAGCAAAAACCAAGCCCTGAGGTCAAATAACTGCCTGTAGAGCTCAGAAACAGGTTTGCGTCAAGCCACACATCTGTGGAAGAGTTCAGAAACAAATACAGCTTCATTGAAGGGTCACAGAAGCATCCTCTGTTACCCTTAATGGAAGACGTTTGAAACAACCAGGACTCTTCCTAGAGCTGGCCTCCTGGCCAAACTGACAAATTGATGGAGAAGGGCTTTGGTTAATGTGGTGACCAAGAACCTGATGGACACTCTAGTTGAGCTCCATGATCATATGTGGAGATAGGAGAAATCTACAGAAGGACAAGCATCGCTGCAACACTCCACCAATCCAGTTTTTATGGCGGTGTGGCCAAACTCAATCCTCTCTTCAGTTAAGACACATTTCAACAAAGCAACTCATAATCTAAGTCAGTACTGTTTATGGCCCCCCTGTGCCTGTCTGCACTCCGGACAACATCTGGGCATGCTCCTGATGAGATGGCGAGTGGTGTCCTGGGGAATCTCCTGCCAGACCTGGATAAGGGCTTCAGTGATCTCATGGACAGTCTGTGGTGCTACGTCCCAGAGGTTCTCAATTGGATTCAGGTCTGGGGAACTTGAGGGTCAGTGGCATTAATGCTTTCGTCATTCAGAAACTGCCACATGAGGCCAGCATTGTCATGCACCAGGAGGAACCCAGGGCCCACTGCACCAATGTATGGTCTGACAGTGGCTCTGAGGATTTCATCCTGGTACCTAACAGCAGTGTACCTTTGGCATGTGGAGGTCTGTGTGTTCATCCAAGGATGCTCCTTCTCAGACCATCACTGACACACTGCCAAAACGGTCGTGCTGGATGATGTTGCAGACAGCATAATGTTCCCTATGGCATCAGACTCTGGCACGGTGCTGGGCTATGAGTACAGGTCCCACTGCAGAATGTTGGGCCCTTATGTCACTCTTATGGAGTATTTCTGACAGTTTGGTCAGAAACATGCACACACATGCACACCTGCTGGAGATCATTTTGGAGGGGTTTGGCAGTGCTCCTCTTGTTCCTACTTGCACAAAGGAGCAGATACCGGTCCAGCTGCTGGCTTGTTGTGCTTCTACAGACCTGTCCAGCTCTCCTAATGTAACGAAGCAGTCATGAATTATAACGAGAGAGCAACTGTCTGTGGCTGTGAAACTGATTCACAATCACGTATGCTTCCTAACCGGACAAATCCCTTAAGTTTAATTGACTTGGTGTTATACTGTGATGATTCAGTGTTCCCCTTAATTCATATATACAGTATATACACAGATCAGGTAGAACATTATGACCACTGACAGGTGAAGTGAATAACACTGATTATCTCTTCATCACGGCACCTGTTAGTGGGATTCATATATTAGGCAGCAAGTGAACATTTTGTCCTCAAAGTTGATGTGTTAGAAGCAGGAAAAAAGGGCAAGCGTAAGGATTTGAGCGAGTTTGACAAGGCCCAAATTGTGATGGCTAGACGACTGGGTCAGAGTATCTCCAAAACTGCAGCTCTTGTGGGGTGTTATGTACTGTCATGTACTGCAGTGGCCAGTATCTATCAAAAGTGGTCCAAGGAAGGAACAGTGGTGAACTGGCGACAGGATCGTGGGCAGCCATGGCTCATTGATGCACATGGGGAGCGAAGGCTGGCCCGTGTGGTCCAGAGTGATGAAGCCAATCAGCAGATATGGGGATGGTTAGGAGGCCATGATGGTCAGAGGCCAATGGGCGAATTTGGCCAGGATGCCGGGGTTACACCCCTACTCTTTTTCGAAGGATATCCTGGGATTTTTAATGACCACAGAGAGTCAGGACCTTGGTTAAATGTCTCACCCGAAAGACGGTGCTTTTTGTCAGTATAGTGTCCCCATCACTACACTGGGGCGTTAGGACCCACACAGACCACAGGGTGAGCACCCCCTGCTGGCCTCACTAACACCTCTTCCAGCAGCAACCTAGTTTTCCCAGGAGGTCTGCCATCCAGGTACTGACCAGGCTCAACCCTGCTTAGCTTCACTGGGCAACCAGTCTTGGGCTGCAGGGTGATATGGTTGCTGACAAATGGAAGAAGTTGGCCTGGTCTGATGAATCACATTTTCTTTTACATCACGTGGTTGGCCGGGTGTGTGTGCATCGCTTACCTGGGGAACACATGGCACCAGGATGCACTATGGGAAGAAGGCAAGCCGGCGGAGGCAGTGTGATGCTTTGGGCAATGTTCTGGTGGGAAACCATGGGTCCTGCCATCCATGTGGATGTTACTTTGACACGTACCACCGCCATAAAGCAAAAATAGTTCAGGAATGGTTTGAGGAGCAGAACAACGAGTTTGAGGTGTTGACTTGGCCTCCAAATTCCCCAGATCTCAATACAATCGAGTATCTGTGGGATGGAGGCCAATCCATGGAGGCCCCACTTCGCAGCTTACAGGACTTAAAGAATCTGCTGCTAACATCTTGGTGTCAGATACCACAGCACACCTTCAGGGGTCTAGTGGAGTCCATGCCTCGACGGGTCAGGGCTGTTTTGGCAGCAAAAGGGGGACCAACACAATATTAGGAAGGTGGTCATAATGTTATGCCTAATCGGTGTTATATATATATATATATATATATATCACACACATATTTGTTTGTTTAAAAAAATTATAGATGGTACATATGGCACACCCATATTTGGCAGTGATTTGGTGATTTGTTTGGTTTTTTTTCAGGGTTTGTATATCAGTGGAGTAATTGGTGATCGGTTCAACCTTCGCTATGTTCTGACCTTTGGTTTATGTGGATCCGCTGTCACGGTTGGTATTCTGCTGAAATATGTAACTAGGGCTGTGAATCGATTCTTACTTATTTAAAAAAAATTAAAGTGGAGCTGAATGCATTAAAGGGTTACACTTTACTTGAAGGGGTGTGCATAAGACTGACATGACACTACTCATTAAAGTATAACAAAGAAAAAGTCTTGTTATGTATGTTAACACTGGTTCCCAATGTAGGGAACAAGATGCTGCATCAGTAGCTAGATACTATGGGAAGACCCTCCAGGTGTGAAGATTGACTGAAAACCATATAGAGTAAATGTCAATAGTGCAACAGTCGGGTTCCGGAAGTTAAAATACCATTCATTTTCTTCATAGAATTGATTTGTAATGATAATTTATAAAGCTGTGTGGTTGTTAATCAATGGTAAATGCTTTAGTTGAAGCCATTAGTCCACATTATTTTATTTATAATTTATTATTTTAGATAATCAATCCCCACCAATCAGAGTATTGAATCAAGCAAATTGCAGTAAAATAACTCTTTAGCACAAACTACTTCTCTATGGTCTTGTACTTTTTTTTTTTTGTCTGATTTTCAAACAATTTTTGCTTCAAATCAAAGTTTGTAAAATTGTGATTCACCAACTAGCTGGTTGGTTTGGATTATGGCTTACAACTCTTTAATGAAGCCTGCCTATGGTAAAATACTTCCAAGGCCGCTGAGAAATTAGGTGGCCACTGTTGCACACTATTGATTGGCTGATGCCGCTAACACCGCCCTTTGAGGCGCCACATCATCAGTGCCTCAAAAGGACTTACCTGTGCCATTACTACTCAGAAACTAGTTGTAGAAGTAACGAAAAAAATTACACAGTTTTCAAATTTAGCCTGTCCCATACTGGGAGAATGCACAGCCTGACTCAATATGAGGGGCCCACATGACTTATGATGCGGTATTTCAGTGCACGACACTAGCGCCATCAGCCAATAAATGGTCATCATTATGTACAGGCTTTAGGCAATCGTCACATCTGGTTGGTGCTCCAATACCTTCAGATACTGACATAGCGTGAGTGAACCTATGAAAGTGAACAAAAATAATCTGTGAATTCATGTCTTTATTTTTTGCACTCACTCTCTCTTCTTTTTAGGAATTTGTGTTTGGCACTTTGACAGAGTGGCTTCACTTTTATAACATGTACTTTTACTGCATCTTGTGGGTGATAAATGGACTGCTGCAATCTACAGTTTGGCCTTGTGTTGTGGCCATCATGGGCAACTGGTTTGGAAAATCTGGGTAGGTGTCAGTATGTTTTCATTATTTTATTTTTTTATTATGTTTTAGCTATTTTTTAATTTCTTATTTTTTTTGCATACACTACTTAAAGGGTTAGTTCACCCAAAAATGAAAATGATGTCATTAATTATTCACCCTCATGTCGTTTCAAACCCGTAAGACCTTCGTTCATCTTGGGAACACAAATTAAGATATTTTTGATGGAATCTGAGAGCTGTCTGACCCTGCATAGACGGCAACGCAACTGAAATGTTCCCAAGTCCAGAAACGTAGCAAGGAGATCTGTAAAATAATCCATGTGACATCAGGGGTTCAACTGTAATTATACGAAGCTACGAGAATACTTTTTGTGCGCAAAAGAAAAAAAAGAAAAAATTATTCAACAATTCGTCTCCTCCGCATCACCCTGGTGCCATTGCGGAGGAGACGAATTGTTGAATAAAGTCGTTTTTTTTTTCTTTTGCGGCACAAAAAGTATTCTCGTAGCTTCGTATAACTGCGGATGAACCACTGATGTCACATGGATTATTTTACAGATCTCCTTGCTACGTTTCTGGACTTGGGACCCTCATGTCGTTTCAAACCCGTAAGACCTTCGTTCATCTTGGGAACACAAATTAAGATATTTTTGATGGAATCTGAGAGCTGTCTGACCCTGCATAGACGGCAACGCAACTGAAATGTTCCCAAGTCCAGAAACGTAGCAAGGAGATCTGTAAAATAATCCATGTGACATCAGGGGTTCAACTGTAATTATACGAAGCTACGAGAATACTTTTTGTGCGCAAAAGAAAAAAAAGAAAAAATTATTCAACAATTCGTCTCCTCCGCATCACCCTGGTGCCATTGCGGAGGAGACGAATTGTTGAATAAAGTCGTTTTTTTTTTCTTTTGCGAAAAAAACTGAATTTGATTAATTGATTTTATTTTTAAATTGTTCAATAACCTTTGTCATGTGAACATTTTTTTTAATAAATGAGCTTCAGAATTAGGAATGGAGTATTTGAATTTTGGGGTAATTTTCTTTATATATGTTTATTTTCTCTTTCTTCCTGTGAACTGCATTTGTGAAATTATGAGACTTTGCACTGCTTGAATGGTAGTTTGCTTAAAAATTAATAACAGTTCCATTGAATGATGACTTGTTTGTGTATTAATAGGGTTCCCACTCAATTAAATGTGTGGATCCTTCGAAGGGTTGACTGACTGAAATACTAAAAAAAAAATCTAATTTAATAACCTCCCGTTATTTAAGTTAATTTGAGTTCCATTCAAAGTTTTATTTTTATTTTATTTATTATTATTTTGTTAGCAACTGTATTTTTATTTCAGGGAATTCATAGAAATGTAATGGTATGTTTCCTTGTATAAGCAGTAATTGTGCTTTCACATTTGTCTAAAGTAACTAATTCTCACACATATCTTCTGTCTGCCAGGCGAGGCTTTATTTTTGGACTTTGGAGTGCATGTGCGTCCGTGGGGAATATTCTGGGTGCGTTTCTTGCCTCCAGTGTCCTGAAGTATGGCTATGAGGTGAGAACACAGTGCATTACTTCATTCTTACAGTAAAATATTTATTTGATCCCCTGCTGATTTTGTAATTCTGCCCACTTACAAAGAAATGAAGAGTCTGTAATTTTTATGGTAGGTTTATTTTAACAGATAGACACAGAATATCAACCAAAAAATCCAGAAAAAACACGTTATATAAAGGTTAGAAATTGATTTGCAGTTAGTGAAATAAGTATTTGATCCCCTACCAACCAGCAAGAATTCTGGCTCCCACAGATTGGTAAACAATATCCTACTGACCTTAATGTATATCGATCACTCCTCTCTTCATTCTCTGCTAATGTCTCCACTGCTAAAAGGACATACTATCACAACAAAATTAACAATTCGCCTAATTCTCGCATGCTCTTTAAAACATTTTCCTCCCTCCTTTGTCCTCCTCCTCCCCCTCCTTCATCAACTCTAACAGCTGACGACTTTGCCACATTCTTCATTAATAAAATTACAAACCTCAGTGCACAATTTGCCACACCACAAACTGTCAAACACATCTTACCAGCAAACATACACTCGTTTTCATCCTTCTCTCCACTCTCTGAGGCAGAAGTCTCTAAACTCATCCTTTCCAATCATACTACTACTTGTCCGCTTGATCCTATTCCATCTCATCTCCTCCAAGCCATTTCTCCTGCCGTTGTACCTGCACTCACTCACATCGTTAACACATCCCTTCAGGTGGAATGACCTGCCCAACTCAATCCGAGCAGCTGAGTCCTTAGCCATCTTCAAGAAACGACTAAAAACACATCTGTTCCACCTGTATTTGACCCTCTAACTCTAGCACTTTCTATTGTATTTTAATTCTACTTTATCTACATTTATCTTCTTCTTTTTTTTATTTTTTTAGAATTATTATTTATATTTTTCTATTCTATTTTTTCTATTCTATCTACTTGTTTTTCTTTGTGTGTGTGTGTGTGTGTATATATATATATGTGTGTGTGTGTTTATGTGTGTGTATAATATATATATACACCTTGATATGTGTACTGCGTTAGGCTAACCGAGACTTGTCATTTGCAGTTATATATTGTTGCTCTTTTGTTAGTTTGTTTAGCTTTTATTGTCCTCATTTGTAAGTCGCTTTGGATAAAAGCGTCTGCTAAATGACTAAAATGTAAAATGTAAGTGCAGCGGTGTCTCAGCGTCAGCCAAAGCTTGGGGCTGTTTTTCTGCTAAGGGTACAGGACGACTTTACCGCATTGAGGGGCAAATGGACGGGGCCATTTACTGTAAAATCTTGGACGAGAACCTCCTTCCTTCAGCCAGAACACTGAAGATGGGTCATGGATGGGTCTTCCCGCATGACAATGACCCGAAACATACCGCCAAGGCAACAAAGTAGTGGCTCAAGAAGAACACATTAAGAAGAGTGGCCTAGCCAGTCTCCAGACGTCAGTCCTATAGAAAATCTGTGGAGGGAGTTGAAACTTCGAGTTGCCAAAGGACAGCCAAGAAACCTTACGGATTTAGAGAGGATCTGTAAAGAGAAGTGGATCAAAATCCCTCCTGAGATGTGTGCAAACCTGGTGACCAACTAAATAAACGTCTTACCTCTGTGCTTGCCAACAAGGGTTTCTGCACCAAGTACTAAGTCATGTTTTGCTTGGGGATCAAATACTTATTTCACTCGCTGAAATGCAAATCAATTTCTAACCTTTATATAATGTGTTTTTTCTGGATTTTTTGGTTGGTATTCTGTCTCTATACGTTAAAATAAACCTACCATAAAAATTACAGACCCTTCATTTCTTTGTAAGTGGGCAAACTTACAAAATCAGCAGGGGATCAAATATTTTCCCCACTGTATTAAAACAGGTCAATCAACTGTTCTATGTGGAAACCAGCTTAATAAACATGCTAAATAATGTTTCAATGATAATATAATATAATATAATTGTAGGGGTTGTGTGGAAAGGAAGAAAGCAGTGTCGGATTACTGTGCGTGTTGCGCTTGCGCTTAGTTTCAAGTGAACGGTCAAAATACATTATTTGGGTAACACTTTTTCAATAATTAACTAACACTTTAATACACTTTAATACATTAACTAACATTAACTAATGGAACCTTATTGTAAAATGTTACAATTATTTGTTATTAAAGCATATACGTTCACAAGAACACTTAAATGAAACAGAAAAGCAAGCAGGTGCATGATTTGGCATGGCAGCCAATACAAATAATTAATAACCGTTTCCTAAATCCTGCGTTTGGACCAGGATCGGTTGCAGCGGTTGCAGACTTTATGGTTCTGAAAATAGGCTATTATCTTTTTCTATATAGTGTAGAAGTTAGCTATCGTAGCTATCGTATTGTCAAGCATGAAAAACATAGGTTTTATTTAAATTCAGAATATATTATCGTATACAGTATGGAAATAGCGCTCCCTTTAAATTTATTAAAAACTGTCACTCATTCATCACGATCTCACAAAGTTCCGTTTTAACCAATGAATGTGACCACACAATGAAACCTTTTTTAATGAAGTTTACGAGCATGATACAACTCAGCACTGGACAAAAAGCGGTGAGTGCGTGGATTCCAACCTAAACACATCTGATTGGCCATTGCGTTGTAGAAATCAACAAACATGTCTGTGATTGGCTACTTTGCTCCCCTCTGC
>NW_015656189.1:123778-124613 GCF_001515625.1 Sinocyclocheilus rhinocerous
CAATAATTAACTAACACTTTAATACACTTTAATACATTAACTAACATTAACTAATGGAACCTTATTGTAAAATGTTACAATTATTTGTTATTAAAGCATATACGTTCACAAGAACACTTAAATGAAACAGAAAAGCAAGCAGGTGCATGATTTGGCATGGCAGCCAATACAAATAATTAATAACCGTTTCCTAAATCCTGCGTTTGGACCAGGATCGGTTGCAGAATCACATCACTTTATGGTTCTGAAAATAGGCTATTATCTTTTTCTATATAGTGTAGAAGTTAGCTATCGTACGTGGCCGCTTGTCAAGCATGAAAAACATAGGTTTTATTTAAATTCAGAATATATTATCGTATACAGTATGGAAATAGCGCTCCCTTTAAATTTATTAAAAACTGTCACTCATTCATCACGATCTCACAAAGTTCCGTTTTAACCAATGAATGTGACCACACAATTAAACTTTTTTTTAATGAAGTTACTAGGGGTGGGGGGAAAAAATCGATACAGCATAGTATCGCGATATTTTCCGCAGCAATACTGTATAGATACACGGACGCCAAGTATCGATCGATCTTTTATTATACTATTTGGTAGTATAATAAAATCAATTTCTTTACAATCCACTAGATGGTGGTGTTGAATTTTTTTCTGGTGAGGTCAGCTGGGTCACCTTCAGAATGCAGTAAGTTAGTAAAATAAAGAGGGCGGGATTGCAGAAAGTTATCAGGAAAGCCCCGTCCGCGTTTAAATCGGATTTGTAAACAAGGAGGGGATGTAAGTAGGGATGCACCGAAAGTATAGGCTACATATAATAATAATAATAATTAAT
>NW_015656189.1:124768-128704 GCF_001515625.1 Sinocyclocheilus rhinocerous
CTCGTAACTGCGCCGTTTGACGCTCCGCTCAATATTCCGATCTATGAATGTGCGTTCCGCTCGTGTAACGCTCATGCTCATCGGAAAAGCAAAGTCCGCTCAAATAACGCGCTGACAGGAAATTTCTATGCAGTATAGGCCTATTTGTTCCGGTTTGCAGTAGCTCTACTGTGCTGTAACATGGTGTAGGCTAGTTCAGCTGTACTGTTTGTTTGTTTTGTTTATTTATATAGCACAATACAGCAACAGTCGTTGACCATTGTGCTGTACAAGAAATTATAAAATCAGATTAATAAAACACCAATCAAAACAACATAAAAATCATATGGTACAAGAGGTAGTACATACAAAGGACAACAGAGACATCAAATCCAACAGAAAGACTCTTATTTATTTTTTCTAAGATACAAGGCCCAATAACATCAAAAACCTGAATAAGTAGACAAAATTACTTTATATCATTTAAAAAAAATAATAAATAATCATTACAAAGCAGTTTCGGTTTTCGGCCAAGTGCATCCAGAATTTTCGGTTTCCGTTTCGGCCCAGAATTTTCATTTCGGTGCATCCCTAGATGTAAGACTACATGTTTTATTTAATTTAATTTAAATTTAACAGTAATTTACTTTCAAATTCCCCAATTGCTGAAGGGTCTGCACAACTTTTTAGTACAATTTCAAGTTGCACTGTTCAAAATACCTGTAGTAGCACAGCAGTGCATACCTGTTTACATTTAATTAAGGTGGACTAGATTAGACTGTAATACAAATAGTTGAGTTTGCCAGGTGCATACAACTTTTATGACAGGTTTTCATGAAAGTGTTGGTCAGTTTGTCTGCTTGACAATCCCATTTTGCACCGCAAAAATAAAACTGAAGTGAAATAAACAAACTGAGAAATGTTTCTTTTTAGTTAAAACAGATGTTGTCAAAGTTTTCCTTTGGGGACATAATTTGAAGTTGGAAAAAGGTAGTAAATTGCAATATATCGCAGAATATCGCAATATATTTAAAATCGCAATAATATTGTATCGTGACACAAGTATCGTGATAATATCGTATCGTGAGGCCTCTGGTGATTCCCACCCTTAGAAGTTACGAGCATGATCGAACTCAGCACCGGACAAAAAGCGGTGAGTGCGTGGATTTCAACCTAAACACATCTGATTGGCCATTGCGTGTAGAAATCAACAAACATTTCTGTGATTGGCTACTTTGCGCCCCTCTGAAAATGCATTGTAAAATCATTTGACGCTATCCAAAACAGAAGGGCAGATACACTGGATTATTTGCCAAATCTATTTAGTTATGCTATTATTACGAAGAAAATCAATCCTAGTTATGGGCAGCTTTTCCATCTAAAAGCATTCAGTTAGACGATTTTACACAATGAGTTAGACTATTATACGCGAAACTAAAGTCCGGCCGTCCCCCTTGGTCCGCCAAAGTCTTCATTTTGTTTTTCTTCAGCCATTCAGAGGTGGACTTGCTGGTGTGTTTTGGATCATTGTCCTGCTGCAGAACCCAAGTTCGCTTCAGCTTGAGGTCACGAACAGATGGCCGGACATTCTCCTTCAGGACTTTTTGGTAAACAGCAGAATTCATGGTTCCATTTATCACAGCAAGTCTTCCAGGCCCTGAAACAGTGCCAGACCATCACACTACCACCACCATATTTTACTGCTGGTACGATATTCTTTTTCTGAAATGCAGTGTTACTTTTACGCCAGACGTAATGGGACACACACCTTCCAAAAAGTTCAACTTTTGTCTCGTCAGTCCACAGAGTACTTTATATATATATATATATATGTACAGTATGTATATATATATATATATATATATATATTTCAATGGATCATATGGTTTTTAACAAATAACAAATTCACAAATCGGATGATTTAAACAGGAAAAAAAATTAAA
Organism: Sinocyclocheilus rhinocerous; assembly: GCF_001515625.1. NCBI lineage: Eukaryota > Metazoa > Chordata > Actinopteri > Cypriniformes > Cyprinidae > Sinocyclocheilus > Sinocyclocheilus rhinocerous. The sequence goes on from NW_015656189.1 coordinate 126,691, forward strand.
CCACAGAGAATGAGCATGCCGTGAAGGGTTTTTTGACATCATTTTATGTGTAGCCTATGTATCTCAAACGCAGGGAGACATGAAAGAGGAATCGATTCGGTATTGGCGCGCTATCTGAAACATGTTTCTATGCTTGTGCGCGCTTTGACTGTGTGTGAGAACAGCGCGTGAGTAATGAATCACTTTCTTTCTTCTTCTTGTGGTTTAAAATCGCTTGTACTTGTAAATTGGCAAATTAATCTGCTAATCACATGCGTGCCGAATGGTGGGGTCTGGTCCATACATATCATGGATCAACTGCGATCCGTTTAACCCCTATATGACAGATCAGAGCAATCTTTCATTTACAAATTGAACATGAAATCATCAAATTGCTACTCCATATCTATCGCATATAACAAAAATACAGAATAATTAGAACAATCATTAATGCGCAATAAATAACAGAACGTCATATCTATACACATTTTCCCAGAATGTTCTTGCGACCCGGTAGCAGCTTTTCCATGGCCCGGTAGTGGGTCGCGACCCGGTGGTTGGGGACCTCTGGTTTAAAGTAACAGCAGCAGCTCTGGGCATGTGACCAAATGCATAAATCTTATTAGTTGGTCATTATTCTTGCAGTGCAATAGAAAAGAGATTAGAACACCTCTCTGTAAAACAATCTTGCCACAATGAAGGCATGTGAATACATTTTTTTTTTTTTAAGGACTAAGTGACTACTCTGAGACAGGTCTGAGATCAGTGACAAGAGACTCAGACAGTCAGCGTCCTCTGATGAGTGATGATGAAGATGAGTTATGTGATGATTACTCCATACAGCAGCGGGATGAGGAGCCTGAACCACAGCCCAAAGCCATCGGCTTTCTCCAGGCCTTCTGCCTGCCAGGAGTCATTCCTGTCAGTGTCCAATTAAATGCTTTCTTACTTGCATACTAAAAATGGGCCACTATTGTCGAATAGACTTGAGATTTATTTATTGTCTGTCTCCTGCAGTATTCTCTGGCCTATGCATGTCTGAAGCTGGTCAACTACTCTTTCTTCTTCTGGCTTCCATTTTATCTCAGCAACAACTTTGGCTGGAAGGAGGTTCAGGCCGACCGGCTATCTGTGTGGTATGATGTGGGAGGCATTGTTGGTCAGTACCCGGTTTGGTTCTAACCAGACGTTACCAATTAAGTTTTTTCACTCTGAAAGAAACAAGCCAATCAAAAGATCATCAATGCAATTACTGATGAAATTGGTCATTAACAAAGGAATTTTTATATCTGTCAGTGATAGTAATGATGAAACAACAAATGCACATCATAACAATAATTAGACGATTTATATTGAAACATACAGATTACAAAAATAACAGGTTAGATATTAACAATACAAGCAATGTTTTTAAAGTAAATGTTCATGTTGTAAATGTTGTTTAAAAGAATCCAATCATATTCAGTAATGTGTAGCAAAATTAGCTCAAAAGGGAAATGTATATAAATAATTACAATTAATTATGATTAATTACAACTATTTATATCAGCTGCCAGTAGTAACTGTAGCAGAATTAAATTGCCATCAACCAATCTGTTCGTCCAGCGAACATTCAGTGTAAGTTCATATCAACTCTAGGTAGGAAATATTTCCGTGGCCACAGAAAATACTTTCATAGGAAAACCAGAGAATGAAGCTATGAAAAGAGTCAGTTAAACACCTGAGTAAAGCCATCAGCGCCGTTTTAGAACGGGGTCTACAGCTTATACTAAACCTCTGTTTCGTTTAGTTAAATGTACGATACTTGCATTGCCTTGGCCTGGAACGAGTGTACGGATGCAGTCTCGGATGAAAGTCTTGATGGTTTGGAGGTTCGGTGGTGTAGGTGTCGCGATCACCTTCTTCCGGGTTTAAAGAGTGATGAACTCCAAAGATGCTCTGACTCGATGGTGATTGGGAGTTTCTTCCCAGTGGAAAGTGAAAAAGAGACATCAGCTGAGATCCTAGGATCTTTGGTGAATGGAAAGTCAAGGCC
>NW_015656189.1:128759-138678 GCF_001515625.1 Sinocyclocheilus rhinocerous
ATGATCATGTCACACTGTGGGATCTCAGTTGTCATTAATGTCAGACTGTACGACAGTCAAGATGCGTTAAAAACGGGTGTGCGCAAGAAAACTTGTCCGGAGATTTACCTTATCAACCCATACACGTTCAGTGACTGCAAGCTGCATTGCACGAGGGGCTGTAATGTTGTCATTAAAAGTATATGAATGGTGGCAATACCAGCGTATTTATGCAGAATAGTGCAAGCAGCACTACAAAGTACACACCCACATGAAAACAGCAGCGCAACCGGTGTTTATCATAGCAAAGGCAACTATGGTGACCATCTGATCTGGATAAAGACTGGATCTGGTGGCTACGGTGACCTCGGAATAAGAAAGAAACAGACTAATATTAGCGTAGATGCCATTCTTCTAACGATGTAGCAAGTACATCGGGTGTTATGGGAAGTGTTCCCGGTTCCGGTTGTCCTAATTAATGCAGCCTAAATGCAGCCTAAAAATCCTTTAAGTCCTTAAAACAATGCATTAAGAGCCTGGAGGTGAAAACTTTTTGAATTGGATGATCAGGGTAAATTGAACTTATTTTGTCTTCTGGGAAACATGTACGTAGCTTCTGAAGGGCAGTACTAAATGAAAAAAATATGATATTTAGGCAAAATAAGAAAAATGTACGCATCTTCATTCTGTTCAAAGTTTACACCCCTAGCTCTTAATGCATCGTGTTAAACTTACATCTACACAAAATGACACACAAGTCAACCTGTACTAAATGCACAAACCAATCTGATTGCATTGCATGCGAGTCAGGATGTTGTGAATGATATTGATTACTCTGTATCTCCTGCTCAACTTACATTCATTTCTATAGAGTTATATGAAGTCTATAAATCAGCCTATGTGAAATTTTGTTGGAAAACAAAAATGCATTCTAAAACCCTACAAAACAGATTAAATACTTGGATGGAACCCTTCAGTTGATTAAACTCTTTAATATTACACTTTTTAAATACATTACAAAATATAGAACTTAATAAAAATGTTTAAATATGACATTTTTCCTGAAACAGACATTTTGCTTTTGCCTCCTTTAACACTCACAAAGCGCAAGTCCCCAATATTCAAAATGAATCGAAAAACAAATAGATTTGATGCAAAAAAATAAATAAATAATTTGTGTAACAGATAGTTACTTGGGGCTCTTTTTCAATTCTTTTCTTTACCCAATCCATCGCACATTTAAATGCTCCTCTAAAACACTGTCTACAAAGGTGTGGGCAGCTTCTGAACAATTGTTAGCAGCAAAAAAAAAAAAAAGATTTTTGCTGTGAGTATACTGAGGCCTTTGGACACTACATTTCTTCCTGAAGTAGTTTGCAATCACAGTGTAAAGATTTTGCTCATGTGCTGAATGCAGTCTCTTCCAGGAGGAACAGTACAAGGCTTGATCTCAGATGTTTTGGGAAAGCGAGCTCCTGTGTTAGCGATCAGTTTGCTGCTGGCCATGGGAGCGTTAGTGGGATACAGCCGTGAGTTTAGAGACTAAATCATACTGTCTAGAAAATCTAAGTACCCTTTCTAACTCTTCTTTTTTATATCATAATTTGAGAAATTAAAGCAGAATAAATGTTTAACTTCTGTTTTTTAACTTTTTTTTTTTTTAATTGCTCAGACTCTCCAAATAACCAGCTGGTAAATGGAGCTCTTCTAGCAACAACAGGTGACACATTATAATATGATAAAATAATTTATAACTATAAACTCAATTCACAATTATTCCTCGTTCTTGTATTGGAAACCTTAACATTTGAATATGTTTATAATTTGTTTCAGGTTTCCTTATCGGAGGCCCATCAAACATAATCAGTTCAGCGATTTCTGCAGATTTGGGTCGACAGGAAGCACTGCAGAATAGTCAGGAGGCTTTGGCCACAGTCACAGGAATAGTGGACGGCACAGGCAGCATTGGAGCTGCAGGGGGACAGGTAATGTGTTAAGATGCCAAGAAGCTCTCTTCCAAAGAGATGCTTTAAATTGTTTTCTTTGGTTATAAAAATTTAACCACATTTGTATGTTTACTTGTATCTATTGTATCTGTTTATTTGTATTTGTATCTTTTTCACTCTGAATTATTGCACTGCGGTAGTTATATGCAAATCATGTTCATTGTGGATGTTTATTTTTTATTTAATTATATTATTATTGTTGTTATTTCTGTGCTGCTAATCATCATGTGTAAGTACTAATTTAAAAATGTCTTTGTTTTGTAGTATCTGGTATCACTTATTGAGAGCAAATTAGGATGGATGTGCGTCTTCTATTTTTTCATAATCATGGTAGGTTAATTGTGATGCGACAGCACAAGTTCACACATTCAGTCAGTGAAACATTAAAGCCACTCTTAATCACAACCCTGCTAAAATGTAGTGCAAGTACTTGCGCTCATTGGCACCCCCACCTGCTGGTGGCGCTCTCTAGTCTAGCTTGCCTATGCCTAGAAATGGGCCTGCTCCCTTCAATACTTTTTACCACTGACTAGCATGCAGCAAATCATGTAATGTAATATAACTAAAACTAAAACAAAGGGCACAATCCACAAACCACCCAAACTTCCTATTTCAACAGAAAATACATCAGCACAAGAAAGAAAACTTTGCCAAACCTTTTTATGGGTCTGGTATAAGATATTTGAACACAGAATAAATAACATCATAAAAATGTTCCGCAAGTTGAGCTGAGCTGAGCAAACATTTTAACATTTGTTTTTCTCTCATCCACAGACAGGGTGCAGTGTACTCTTCATCATTCCACTCCTTTACTATGAAATCCGCTCCTTGTGCCGAGACAGTCAAGCTCGAACGCATCAGCTCTGAGTTGGACTTCCTTTGCCTGAATCTGAATGGAAAAATAGGGACATTTTGAAAATACAGACATCCTATTTGAGAATTCACCCTCTGTTTTGGAATGTTGCTTTCAGCAACAGAAACCTTACATTAAGTCTGGGTACTCCATATCAAGGCAATGTTCAGACAGGCAGAAAATATGTGGTTTTTCTTTTATTAAAGGGGTCATATGATGCGATTTCAATTTTTCCTTTCTCTTTGAAGTGTTACAAGCTCTTGGTGCATAAAGAAGATCTGTAAAGTTGCAAAGACTAAAGTCTCAAATCCAAAGAGATATTCTTTATAAAAGTTACGAGTCAACAACGCCTACCTAAAACGGCTCGTTCTAACACACCCCACATGTCTACGTCACGATGTGAGAAGATTTGCATAACGCCGCCCAAATATTCACGCAAAGAAAGAAGGCGTAACTTTTATTCTCACTGTACTATTGTTGTTGCCGCCATGCCATACACGCCATGCCGTGGAGACACTGTGTTTCGTTGTGAAAGCGAAACTACTTTGTTTGGCCTTCCAAAAGAGGACGATATCCGCTTTGTCATGCCTAGAGCTGATCCGTGCTGATTATCTTCGCGCTGTGGATCGCCGGATTGGCTTTCACCGTGGACGAAGCGGAGTCCAGCCCGGGGTCGTCACATGTGGTTGCCGCAAGCCCGCCGGCGACTCCTTCGTCAAATCCGCCAGCCGCGCCATTCTCAAGCTCACCAGCCTCCTCTCACTTAGCCCGCCGGCTGTTCCTCACTCTAGCCCCCGGCCTCCGCTCACTCTAGGCCGCCGGCACGTGTGACGCTGTGTTTCGTTGTGAAAGCGAAACTACTTTGCTTGTCCTTCCAAAAATGGACACGACTAGAAATCAGTAGGGATGTAACGATTAACTGCGAGCCGGTTGAAAATCGATTCAAATATGTGACTCAAAATAATGTTCTTTTTAGCAACATCATATGACCCCCTTAACATGAAAACCAAATTTTACAAAAATAATCTGATTCTGATCTTATTTTTTGGAAGACTCTTGGCAATGTGATGACTCGTACATCATTACTCTAGCAATTAGTGTCTAAGCAAAAGAACTGAAAAATGACGTGAACAAAGCCTTAGATTTGTTGCAGATCTTTTTTTAAATCTCTCCCTCAAATTATTCCATTTATGACAGCCTTCCCAGGATGCTACTTAAAGGGTTAGTTCACCCAAAAATGAAAATTCTGTCATTATTTACTCACCCTCATGTCGTTCCAAACCCGTAAGACCTCCGTTCATCTTCGGAACACAAATTAAGATATTTTTGAAGGAATTTGAGAGCTCTCTGACCCTCCCATAGACCGCAAGGGTTCTTACATGATCAAGGTCCAGAAACGTAGCAAGGAGATCGGTAAAATAATCCATGTGACATCAGGGGTTCAACCGTGATTTAACAAAGCTACGAGAATACTTTTTGTGCTCAAAAGAAGAAAAAAAAAACGACTTTATTCAACAATTTGTTTCCTCGCTGTTTACGTCGTTTACACTTTGATTTGAACGAAAACGTGTCCACATGGCGCAGCTGACACAATACAGCGTACGCAATTTACATTCAGTGGATACTCTCCAAAATGGCGCTAGGGTGACGCAGAGGAGATGAATTGTTAAATAAAGTCGTTATTTTTTTTCTTTTGCACACAAAAAGTATTCTCGTAGCTTTGTAAAATCACGGTTGAACCCCTGATGTCACATGGATTATTTTACCAATGTCCTTGCTATGTTTCTGGACCTTGATCATGTAAGGATCCTTGCTGTCTATGGGGAGGGTCAGAGAGCTCTCAGATTATTTCAAAAATATCTTAATTTGTGTTCCGAAGATGAACGAGGTATTGCGGGGTTTGGAACAACATGAGGGTGTGTAATTAATGACAGAATTTTCATTTTGGGGTGAACTATCCCTTTAAGGCCTGTTTTTGTTTTAATTCTATGTATTGGTGTCAGCACATTTTTATTAAAGTTTTTAAATTCCAATTTTATAATTGTTGTTAGAGGGCAGGACCCTCTTGAGTTTAATTAATGGTGATTGTAGCCCGATTGAATAGTTTATCGAATGATTACTTGAACTGAGGACATAGGTTCATAGCAGGTGGTAATTTGGGTGTTAGATGTACACCATTTTTTTCAGTTGCACTTTAATGTCAAAAATGTTAAATGTATAATAGTATATTTAAATGTAACACTACAATTCAGCAAATGTATGTTTTGCATTTAAACTATTGGAACATGTACAGCTATTGCTTGAATGTTTGAAATTTGTGGTATGTTGTTCCTACATATATAGTTGTATATAAGTCATAATAAATACAGGCAAATAACCTGTCTTTATTGAACTGCTTAGAGGTAATCACCCAAACATCCATGCATCCAGCCATGTTCACTCATTCTCAGCCACTACTGTCACCTTTACTATGTTCATAAAAATTAAGGAAAATATATTACTTTAATTTACAATCTTGATTGCTTTTCTTCATAACATCAAAACAGGAACGACCAACAGAAGGAAGTTAAGTTATTCAACAACAACTTTTAAGGTGTGTTTTTTGGTTCATAGACACCACCCATCGGTAAGAAGATATCAAAACAATATACAACCTAACTGTTTATGAACTGAAGCCTGAATATCAAAGAATCCTAAAAAAAAATGTATTGCAGTGTGCACAATAAAAATAAGCAGGACAACTGTTTTCAACATTGATAATACTAAGAAATGTTTCTTGAGCACCAAATCACCATGCTAGATTGATTTCTGAAGGATCATGTCACAGTAAGGATCATGTCTGGGTTAATGATGCTGAAAATATTTGCTTTTAGCTTGGCCATCACAGGAATAAATTACATTTCAGTATAAATTAAAATAGTTATATTTTTTTATTTATTGTATTTTTGATTAAATTAAATGCAGCCTGAGTGAGCAGATGAGAATTATTTAATCATTAATTATTATTTCATCCTTATTACAACCCTGTAGAGCTGCATTAAAAAGGAAAAAATAAGGGGGAAACATGTATCCCCAATCAACCTTCAGAAAAAAAGAAGATCAAACTGTTTAAAGTATGAGAACAGCAAACATACAATTGCTGATAAACTAATGATGTTGGTCTGGCGGCTGGTGGGGAGACTGAGAAGCCCCATGCAGGTCAAAACAGCTCATCTTCATTGAATGGAAGGAGGTGTTTTAGAACCTGACATGATCACCACCTTCCAGTCCTGTATGGATTTAAGTGGAGCTGCCAGTCCCCTAGACCCTAAAACACAGTCAGGTAACAACAGTGCAAGAATAAGTAATTTATAAACAAACACACAAATGTAATGCAAACTTATTTGGCATTATGCTATACTTCACCATTAACTGAAACTTGTCATAATTTACAAATCCTCTGCAAAAATGTAGCCAGAATATCATTTTTTACAAATTTTTACTAGATATATCTTCCATACAGTGAAAATGATATAGTATGTGATAATGAATAGTGACTTACTATTCATATTACTATTCATATTACTATTCAATAGGCTAACATTCTACATAACATCTCCTTTAGTATTACACAGAAGCAGGGGCGATTCTAGGATTTTCATTTTAGGGGGGCTCAGCCCCCAGTGAGGGTATAATAATAATAGCCTAAAAATAAAAAAAATATATATTTTTTTTTTATTAATAGGGGTCGTATACTAAACTTATTGCAGTATTCCACTGTATTGCATATTTTTATAAAGTGTGCGTTCATATGTGCTTCATTTTCGCTGGAGGACAGCTGTGGTGTGATGAGGGGTGAACGCAGCGAAAACTTAGGCTACAGTAGGTGGGGAACCGATTATTGCTTCCCCATGATATTTTGTAAACTGGATTTATGACAAAGAACTGCACAGATGCAATCTATCGATAAACACACACCTTCCTCTATTTCTCGCTCTGCGGATTGAAAAAGAGCCAAGCAGCAACCTCCCGGTCTCTCGCCTGACACCAACACGGAAATGACAAAAACTGCAGTTTATCGACTGACCGCTAGAGGCTGGCACCAAAAGGGAGTCTGTCCCATAGACCTGCCATGTTAAAATACCCAACTTTACAGCAGAAAAAACTATGTTTACAGCCTGGTACAAAAAGTGGTTTTGTTCTATATGGGTAATTTTGCCCTTCCTGACAACTGTGAGGGGGGTGAATTTTTTTATAACTTATCTGTTGAAATTATATTAAGCCTTAAAGTTGTGCATAATTAAGGGCGTGGCCACTTGCGTGACAGGTGGACTGCCGCTCTGCTCCAGAGTGTGAAACTCGCTAGACCAGGGCTATTCAATTAGTTTCATTTGAGGGCCGGATTATTGAATTGAAAATTTGAAGGGGGCCAAGGGGGAGGGGCCCATCCCGATCTCTTTCTGGGGGCCTATAAAATTTGAAATTAAATTTAAATGCATATTCAGCAGTAAAATCAACTAATATTACCAACACCAAAATCTATAAAAACATTAGTATTGTCTGTAAGTCGATTAAAAAAAATAACTAATTAATCGCAAATTTTTCTGTAATTAATCATGATTAATTGCATAAATATATTGTCTGAATTTCACATTGAACCTCCAAATTAATGTAGAAACAACCTAAAGGTGGTATATTTTAAATATGTTGCTTCTCTTTACAAAGTAGCCTATTATTAACAAAGGCCAGTATTTTTGATTCCAATACTGCTACTGATGTCTCTATTAGCCTCTATTAAAGTTTCTATTAGTCTCTTAGCCATTAATTATAGCCATTCAACATTACAGTATAATTGAAAGACATTATTTTTAACATTTAGTATAGGCTCTGAAAAAATATAACTTTTAATTTAAGTGAACTTAAAACAATCTTCACATAAACTATAAATTATATTTTATAGTTTTTGCATAATTGTGTGTTTTTGTCGGTAGAAGAGCTGCTGGCATGCTGTCAGCGCATGCGTACAGCAGAACGCGCAGCCTTTCAAACTGTACTCCATCTGATAATCATCTTCGTTCAGTATCTGCGCTATTTCTCGCCAGAAGTTATGACGGATAACACTGTCTTTATACTTGTTCAAACTAGAGTTGTGGATATCTCATAACCCTCACACAAGCGCTTGCCAACGCTGCCATCTATTGATGTTGCAGTCTCCGGAAGGTTGTTGTTCCGTCTCTTCCTTTACTTTTTCGGCAGTGAAACAACGGTCTGGGCCAGTGATGCCACCTTGTGGACAAACTAATTAGTGCAAAAACAAGGCGTATGTGCGACCTGCGCGTACTCTTCCCTCGGGCCGGATGAAGATGATTGGCAGGCCGGATTGGGCCCGTGGGCCGCCAATTGAATAGTCCTGCGCTAGACTGTGAAACTTATAGTGCTTTCACACCTGTAGATAGATTGCTTTGTTCCGAAACAGGGATTAAAATGATTACAATGTTGCTTTCTATTCTTGGTGCGGTTTGCTTTCACATGGCAAAGTTTCTAAACGGACCAAATTTTTTTATACAAGTCACGCGCGAGTAAACTGTTGTCTCATTGGTCAAAGTTCCACGGTTTATTTTCCGGGATTCCACTTAGCTGTCACGGCTGTCATCCGTCAGGATGGAACGACAACAGCTTTTTTTTTTAAAGCTAATGCTTTTCACGGAACTTACGTAATTACCCATTATACATTGTGATATAGCGTGGTTCGTTGGTCCGTTGGATCGGATTGCTTTCTCACTACAACCGAACCGCTCCAGAGTTTGTTTTCAATCGAGCCAAGACCACCTCGTTCAGGCGATCTCGGACCGATTGTTTTGGCGCGGATCCGGGCGCGATTGCCGTGTTCACATATGCCCAAACGAACCGAGCTAAGGGGGGAAACGCACCAGGTTCCGAAACAACGAGCCAGGCGTGAAAGCGCCCTTAGAAAAATGGCTTTAAAGATTTTTATTTGTCCAGAAAAAAATTTATTATTAGGGGTGCAACGATTCACTCGTTTTATCGATGCAGTAAAAGAAAGGAGCCGAAGTCTGCTGCCGTTTTTATATGAAATTTAAAGGGGACTGAGGCAATCACGAATTCGTATACAGTTTATGGAGCTAATTGCAAAATTTTAGGGGGGTATTGCTATAGCCCCCCCCTAAAAATGGCCTAGCGACGCCCATGCACAGAAGAAAGTCACACTGGTTTGTTTAGAACCACATAAGGGTAAGTAAATGATTTTGAGGGAACAATCCTTTTAATTGTGTTAATGTAGTTGTGTTGTCATGGCACAATACATTTATCTTCATGTAGCACATTGGATATTAGAATAAACTCTAGCATATTATTTATTCTTTCAGTTTGACATCCCAGATCTTGCTTTCACACTTGGTTCGCTTGCCTGGACCGAACCCAATTCGATTGCTCCCCCTGCCCCCGCTGGACTGCGTTCATATTGTTTTATTTGGGTCCGAACCGCGGTTCGTTTGCGTCATCAAGCCAGCAGCTGTTTACCCCATTGCTTAGTAACGATGGCGCAGGAGAAGGCGGCAAATGCATAACATTGCTCTCTGCACTTTTATATATTTAAGTTTTTGAACTGTTCGTTTTGTTTACAAAGCTTCGGTACATAACGGCACTTACGTCTGTCTTACGAATGTACTGCAAATGCTCTAAGAACACTGAAGGCGAACAGAAATGAGATATACAGCTCTCTGTTTGCAGCGCGTCAGTCATGCTCGTCAGGAAAGTGAGTGAAACACATTCAGAAACACACATTTTTATCATATAATACGTCATTAATAGCGGTTCACTTCCGCGATTTGGTACGATTGCGTTCACATCAGCAGCGAACCATACCGGAATTCACATGAACCCCAGACCACCCTTTTTAAGGATGCTTTCACACCTGGCTCGTTGTTTCGGAACCTGGTTTCCCCCCCTTAGCTCGGTTCGTTTGGGCATATGTGAACACGGCAATCGCGCTCGGATCCGCGCCAAAACAATCGGTCCGAGATCGCCTGAACGAGGTGGTCTCGGCTCGAGTGAAAATGTACTCTTGACTGGTTCGGTTGTA
>NW_015656189.1:139896-158390 GCF_001515625.1 Sinocyclocheilus rhinocerous
TCATGTACCGTGAAACCGGTATAATTTTGAAAAATACAGTGATATAAATTTTTGGTCATACTGGTTCGTTTGGGCATATGTGAACACGGCAATCGCGCCCGGATCCGCGCCAAAACAATCGGTCCGAGATCGCCTGAACGAGGTGGTCTCGGCTCGATTGAAAACGAACTCTGGAGCGGTTCGGTTGTAGTGAGAAAGCAATAATGGACCAACGAACCAGGCTATATCACAATTTATGATGGGTAATTACATAAGTTCCGTGAAAAGCATTAGCTTTGTTGTTTTGCTAATACTTCAACATGAACCTGTGAATGTCTGTGGGTGAGCACGTCTTTGCCATTTAAAAATTAAAGCTCACTTTGTTTTATAATGCCGTCTTATTGCTCTTCTTCCTAGTAGGTGCATTTTAAAAATGTTTTCCCGATGAATCCTGGACTCCTGCTCAAAATGATAAATTATTATTAACGACAGCTACAAAAAACCCAACAATAAGCCCGCAAAGCTGTTATTGTTCCATCCTGACGGATGACAGCTGTGACAGCTAAGTGGAATCCCGGAAAATAAACCGTGGAACTTTGACCAATGAGACAACGGTTTACTCGCGCGTGACTTGTATTAACAGATTTGGTCCGTTTAGAAACTTTGCCGTGTGAAAGCGAACCGCACTAAGAATAAAAAGCAACATTGTAATAATTTTAATCCCTGTTTCGGAACAAAGCAATCGATCTACAGGTGTGAAAGCACCCAAGCGAACTCGGGTACGGTTCGCGGGTGCGCACCCGAGTTCGAAAGACAGCGTTCACATCATCCAAACAAACTAACCTCTGACGTCAATCGAACCCGGGTGCCCACCAAAAGTACTAGTGTGAAAGCAACCGTGTTTGCAGGGTCTCCAAAAAGTTCCTTCAAATCTTTGGAGGAGCTTGGTGAAATCACTGCAGGCTTTAAAACCTGATAGCAAAACCAAAATAAAATTGTTTCACTTATAAAGCTATGAGCTCATCAAGCACTCTAAACAGTATCAGGTTAGAGTTCTTTGTCTTGGAACCTTATGAAAAGGGTTATGTTATTGTTACATGGTAAAAGTTTGCAATAAGGTCTAATTTGTTAACATTAGTCAATGCTTTAATATGTTCTTGTGTGTTTTGTGACTGGGCATGTTTATGCATAAACCCAAGTATTAATTTAAAACTCTAACAATACTTATCCTGGTTTCCCTGTTACCTGTTATTGGACAAGAGGTGAAATGTATCCTCAAAAAATACATGATTTATAGGAAACCATTTAAAGTTGAAATGTATAGACATTTTAAGAAATTAATCATTTACCTGTTGAGAGTGTGCTTACAGTCTGTGCAGTTGGATGGTTGAGCTCCAGAAAATAAAAAAGAGGTGGCTTAACAGCTACAGATCTGAAAAAAAAAAAGAAGCTGGGAATAAAGAGCCCTAACCTCTAACACATAGAATCATTTCAGCATAAAAGTGTTCTTCAGGATGATATGGTGCAGTTACTACATGTGAATAATCTTTAAAGAACCATCTTTTTAAGAGTGTACTTAATGCTTGGTTGTGCCAACTCATATATTATTTTCTTTTGTGTTTTGTAGTGCCATCTCTGTTTTGTATCCACTATATAGTGGACTGGGGGATTTCAGACAAATTTGCATTATTTTGTGGCATGAAAAAATAAAATTATAGTAATAAAAATATACATTTATTTGTACTTTAATGTGCAGTGGCACAGTTTTAATCACTGTACAAATGTTAGAGAAGGCAGATAAACTCTCCTCATTATTAAACAGCATCAAATTAGTGCAAACCTGCTTGTGGTTATGATAATATGTGCAGACAACTTTTTAAATTCAGGCTTTCGAAGGATCTCAAAACAATGAATGTCTTTTAAAGCTTGAGTTTGTCTGCAAATCTCTGCACCAGATATTTTTTAATCTGTCTCGTCTATTTTTGTCCATATAAAATTAATCAAAGGGTTCCAGAAGTTTCAAGCTCCAAAAAGAAGCACTATGATGAGCATCATACTTTGATTTGAATTGAGGGTGAATAACCACTTAAACTTTAGTCTGCTCATCATACAAACTAAATTACTGATTAACTCAATAACAAAATGTTATTGATGTGTCACCATATTTTGAATATGGTGACACATCAATAACATTTCGTCATGATGTAGTCAGGTAGTGTAGCCTACCTGACAATGTCACAATACAAAATATAATGTCAATATATCATATATTATAGTCAATATATCATATTTGCATTCTTAAGACTTATGTGTCACTTTTAATATTCACCTTTATTTGTATAGTGATACTGATTGTGTCAAAGCAGCTTTTTTACAGTGTCAAACAGGAAAATAGTTTGTCAATAATGCAAGGATTATTGACAAATTATGAAAACATTAGGAGAACCAATTTTACATTTTATTAGAACCAACAAAACAGAGGGGCATAAATCCAGAAGGCATGCAGTCTTTGTATTCCAAAGTGTGTTCAAAATCTCCACTGTCAAAATGCTGGTGTCTGAATGTGACTTTCATTCACTCCTAGGATGAGCTGGTTTCCAGTGGCTTTTATTTGTATCAGCCAATGCCTAAATGAGTCCATGTCAGACCTTGTCCAAGCAGCTCTCTTGGAATTCTTCTCAGCCAGTCTGAGATCTTCTTTAGAGGCAAATGAAATTAAATGAAAATGCAATAATGCAAATGAAATGAAATGGGAGACCACTGTGGTCCCACAGTGAACCAAAGTAAAAACAAACACACATTTACGAAAATCCCCAGAAAATAAAGTTTTGACAGTTTTTCCCCCCATAAAAGAAAATAAATTGTGTGCAAAGGAGAGACCCTTTGGCTGAAGCGCAGGTCGTCATCCCTGAGAAAGCTTTAGACGCACAGAGCTCGGGGGAACCTGTCTTCCATGAAGTTGTCCACTTCCTCTTCATCATCCAGCTCCATGTCCAACTCATTGTCAAGGCCACAACTACTGAGAACACTGACTGAGCGGCAAGTGAAGAATACAATGCGTTTAAGCTTCTTGTTGTAAAATAAGTAATTGAAGTAATTAACGGTGAGCGTGATTTCACCAAGTACAACATGTTCCTTGATCAACATCCTTGTTGATCATGGAACAACATTCCAATCAACCAATCAGAACTGAGCTATAACTTTTCAGGAAATATCTGCTTTAGGCTTAAAATCAGGGTTAGGTGCTTCTACACCCTTGTTAATCAGCTATCATTTCCCTCTGATTTTAGGAATAAATTATGGGTAAGGTTAGGTTTAGGGGTAGGGATTGGGTTAAGTCTATATTTTTGGACAATAATGTTGATCCAGGATCATCAAAAGATGTTGATCCAGGAACATGTCTTACTTGGCAAAATCACGGCGACCTTGAAGGAACACAGGCTGCCTTCCTCACCAAAGGGGTCAGAGTCAAGGTCTGGGTTGTAGCTATAGATGTCACAAAAAGAGTAATTTTCCAGCTAAAGTCAGCTCTTTGATGATTCAGTGATGTAATCTTCCAGTTCAGCTCTCTTCCAATAGTGTCTGTGCAATCAGTAGGTCATTATCATCAAAATCATATTCATATAGAACATAGATCTATTACACATAAATACCTACTTTATTTATTGTTTTTTTTTTCATTTTGAAGCTAAATTCAACTTATTTGACATTGTAGACATTTACAGTATTTGATACTGTACATTTGAGGCACCTTTAATTTGTCAAGTAATGTCCCTTCTAATTATTGTGTTCATATGCTCATATGCTCAACTATGCAAAACTGGGAAAATTTGTAGTAGATTTGTGATGGAACGCTGATAAAACCTCTAAAAAACATACTCTCAGCTGTTTTAAGCCAACAGAGCCTCTTAGTAAATGTAATCAAACAATAGGGAACATTAGTGACAGACATATGGACAGACAGAAGAACTACTAAACCAAGATCACTGGACTAAAAATAACATTACCTTCCAAAGGATCCAATGTTAATTAAGAGGATATTTGCTTTCAACTATGTGAATTTCTCAGTAGGGCATTACTTGTTTGTTCTGTACCTTTCACTTTGGATTCTTAGGTAAACCAGTCAAAATTTGATGCATGTTTTTCAAACAGACTTTTATGGAAATATATGAACCAGACAGTAATGCTGCAACATGTAGTCTAAATATGTTAATTCTAATGTTTAATCTGTGATTCAGTGATTTTTGATATGTGAGGACTCATGGTCCTATGGTCAGATGTTCTTTGTCACAAAATTGTTTATTTATCACCTGTTATTTAAATTGTGATTAAATTATATACAGAAAACAAGTAAAGAATGCTTCCTAATCGCTGGAGCTGTCAATTACTTTAGCATGAACTCTGCATTGCTGCCAAAATTCCTGTTATGATCAATGACGCGTCTACACTACACAGTGAATCTCTTATTTGAAAGTGAAAGTGACATGACATATGGTACACTCAGAATTTAACCCATCCAAGTGCACACACACACACACAGCAGTGAGTAGTGAACAAACACACCCCCAGAGCAGTGGGCAGACATTTTTGCTGCAGCACCCAGGGAGCAGTTGGGGATTCAGTGCCACAAGGGTTGTGGTATTGAGGGTGGAAGAGAGCACTGATCATTCACTCCCCCCACGTACAATCCCGGTTCTGGACTCAAACCCACAACCTTTGGGTTACAAGTCAGACTCTCTAACCATTAGGCCACAATTGCCCCTATTTACTTGTGTCTTCACTCTGTTAGTTATGATGAAAGCATTCATGCTTATTTTATGTGCCAAGATGTTTCCCAATCATAGCAGTGCCTGTTTACATTGAAGTATTAAAGTAGACATTTTAAAGGGTTTAAACTGTGTTTAATTTAGATGGCTAAAATCAGGGTAGAAAATGCCTAACAAGGATTTTATTATTGACTTTGCTGCCTTCCTGACTCTGACCTTTCCACACTCTCACCAAACATAATACTTCTGGGGGATTTTAATATACATATGGATAATGTTAACAACACTCTCACCAAAGATTTCACATCCTGTTTGGACAGCTTTGGATTACAGCAATATATAAACTTTCCCACACACATTAAAGGACATATTCTGGATTTAATCTGCTGCTCAGGTGTTACACCTGTTGTAAAGCAGATTTTTTTTCCCTCTTTCTGACCATATGCTGCTCTCATTCAGTGTTAATCTCTCACTCTCCAAATCTAACCCTCACGCAATATAACATTCCGAAAAATTAAGGATATCAACTTGGACAATATATCCTCTAGCATCACTAGCCTCCCCAGTGCCAACAGTTTTGTTTTTTTTTACCCCGGATGAACTGCTCTCTCACTACAATAACAATCTTCATAACCTTCTCAATAACCTTGCTCGACTCAAAACCAGGACTGTCTCATTTACTCTCTCTGCAACTTGGTTCACTTCCACTCTTTGACAATTAAAAACAAAAGGACGACAACTCGAAAGACTCTATAGGAAAACCGGTCTCACTGTGCACAAGGACATGTATTTAAACCACATTCTTCATTATAAAGACTGTATTTCTAAATCCAAATCCACATACTATTCTGGTTTAATCAGCTCAAATGAAGGAAATTCAAAGGCCCTCTTCTCCTTACAAACTTCACAACACCCCCGGATTCACTTCCTCCTCACCTGTACTCTTCTGATTTCTGTAACACTATATCAGTTTTCTCTTTAAAAATCGAACACATTCACCAGCAACTTATGTCCACTTCTGCTCCGAATTCACCTGTCCCAGTTTCATTTGCCCCCACCCATTCACTCTCAGCATTTACCTTACCATCAGTAAATGTAATTTCCAAACTCGTTAAAAAATCCAAATCTTCAGCCTGTAAATTAAACCCGTTCCTACTGTTCTTGTAAAGGCCACCCTCCCCTCTCTGTCCCCTCTCATCACAGATATCATTCACTCTTCCCTTACCACTGGAATTGTTCCTTCTTCTCTCAAAACAGCTGCTTTACTCCAATTCTCAAGAAGCCTGGTTCAGACCCCAAAAACCTTAATATTTTTCCTCCTCTTCCAATTCCAAATCTCCAAAATACTTGAAAAAAATAGTTGCTGCTCAACTCCATACCCATGTCTCCTGCAATAATTTATATGAACAATTCCAGTCTGGTTTTCGTCCCCTTCATAGCACAGAAACAGCACTCCTTAAAATCACTAATGACTTCCTCCTAGCGGCTGTCTCTGGTTCACTATCCATTTTCCTCCTGCTTGATTTGAGTGCGGCCTTCGACACAATTTCACACACCATCCTTGTGGACAGAATCTCCTCTATTGGTATCACTAGTGGCGCTTTTCCACTGCATGGTACGGCACGGTACGGTTCACTTTTGGGGGGTTTTCCACTGGGTACAGTACCTGGTACTTTTTTTAGTACCACCTTGGTTGGGGTTCCAAGTGAACCGTACTGTTACCAAAACGTGACGTGTAAACTCTGCTGATCACGGATTGGCCGGAGAGAATCGTCACTACCTGCGTCACTGAAATTGCACCACAAACACAACAGAACCATTAGATTAAAATCAGCACAGCCAGCGAATGATCGAACGCAACCAAAAAGTGGACAAGAGCTTGGTGGGGTGACGTGGAATGAAAAATTTTTTCAGGAGTCGCGGCAGTAGAGGCGGCGCGACTATAACGACATGTGAATAATCCCGCCCCCTCTAAAGCGGTACTTGTCTGTTGAGGAAGTACAGACGTTCCTCTCGTTGATAACAGAGGAGCGGATCCAACAAGAGCTTGGTGGGGTGACGTGGAATGAAAAATTTTTTCAGGAGTCGCGGCAGTAGAGGCGGCGCGACTATAACGACATGTGAATAATCCCGCCCACTCTAAAGCGGTACTGAACTGCAGTGGAAGCGCAAACCGAGCCGAGCCGAGCCGTGCCGTACCGTACTGAGCCGTGCCGAGCCGAGTCGTACCACGCAGTGGAAAAGCGCCATAACACACCCCTCAACTGGTTCCATTCATACCTCTCAGGCCGCACTCAGTTCATTCAGTTAAAATCATTCACCTCCCATCCAGTCCCTGTCACCACAGGTGTGCCCCAGGGCTCCCAGGGTTCATCATTTACCTTCTTCCCCTTTGTTACATCTTCCGTAAACATCAGATTCACTTCCATTGCTAAGCAGATGACACCCAGCTCTATCTTTCAACCAAACCCAACTCCAAACTCCCACCATCCTCCCTCACCAATTGCCTCCTTGACGTAAAATCCTGGTTCATTTCAAACTTCTTCAAATTAAATAGTAATAAAACAGAACTTATTCTTATACACACAAGATTAACATTAAACAAACTCCATATTTTCACTTAGCACCCCCTCTATCCATCACATCACACCCATTCTACAACAACTCCATTGGCTCCACATCATTTACCATATCAACTATAAAATACTTCTCACTTTTAAAGCCATTCATAATCTCACCCCTTCATATCTTTTTGACCTCCTCCATATTGCCACACCCTCTCACACTCTCAGATCCTCTTCTTCCATCCATGTCTCTGTTCCCCCTGTCCGCCTTGTTACTGCTCTGGAACTCACTTCCACCTGACCTCCGTAACACAGACTCTCTCCCACATTTTAAATCCAAACTCAAAACCCATCTGTTTAGAATAGCTTACTCCCTCTGACCACAACTGCATTGCCTTTTTAAAATTGTATTGTATTTCATCATCTTTAATTATTGTAATTGTAATTGTTAATGATGTATGGTGACCTTGAGTGTCAAGAAAGGCACCTATAAGTCAAGTCACATTTATTTATATAGCGCTTTTAACAATACAGATTGTGTCAAAGCAGCTTTACAGTATCAAATAGGAAAATAGTGTGTCAATAATGCAAAATGACAATAGTAAACACTCAATTTTCAGTTAAAGGCAGTTCATCATTAAATTCAGTGATGTCATCGCCCCGGCTCAGTTCAGTTTAAATAGTATCTGTGCAATCAAGTCGACTATATCGCTGGATATTAAGTGTCCCCAACTAAGCAAGCCAGAGGCGACAGCGGCAAGGAACCAAAACTCCATCGGTGTCAGAATGGAGAAAAAAACCTTGGGCTCTGGTGGAGTGGGCCCTCACACCTAGGCCTGAGGCGTAAGCCAAGGCTATAGCATCCACTATCCAGTGAGACAGTCTCTGCTTCGTAACCGGCAGCCCTTTAGAACGGACTCCGAAGCACACAAAGAGCTACTCTGAATGTCTAAACAGGCCAGAGCGCTCAACATACACTCTAAGAGCCCATTGGGGAGCGCTAGAAGGGTGATGACTTGTACTCTAAATGGTGTGGAGAGCACTTTCGGCACATAGCTGTGTCTCGGTTTGAGGACGACTCTACAGTCGTTAGGCCCAAACTCAAGACAGGAAGCACTGACTGACAGTGCTTACAGGTCACCCACTCGCTTGATCAACACTAAAGCCAAAGGGAGGGTGGTCTAGGAGACAAGGTCTTCACTGGGGATCTGTTTCTGGGGCTCATCAAGTTGTCCTGGTCTCTGCTGACATTCAGGGCTGTAGAGGTCACATCTCTAGGTGCTGATCCACCATCTGGGCTGGATACGGACTGGATCCGGGTGACTGCAGTGACCATCTGATCTATATACAGACTGGATCTGGTGGCTACGGTGACCTCGGAATAAGAACGAGTTATGCATTAGGACTATGCATTCCGTTAGTTTTTCAAATTGGTATGTTTCACAACATACCACAAAGAAATATAGAGCTGAGTATCATCAGCATAACAGTGAAAGCTGTTATGAGGCAGAAGTCTCTAAACTCATCCTTTCCAATCATCCTACTACTTGTCCGTATTTTATCTACTTGTTTTTCTTTGTGTGTGCGTATATATGTGAGCGTGTATAATATATATATATATACCTCTATACCTCTTTATTCACTGCTACGAATTGATGGCGGTCAGATAAGTACGATTTGAACCATGCTAATGCACTTCCACTAATGCCAACAAAGTTTTCTAGTCTATGCAAAAGAATGTTGTGGTCAATAGTGTCGAACGCAGCGCTAAGATCCAGTAGCACTAATAGAGAGATACAACCACGATCAGATGATAAGAGTAGGTCATTTGTAAATCTAATGAGAGCAGTCTCAATACTATGATACGGTGTAAATCCTGACCGGAAATCCTCACAAATACCATTTTTCTCTAAGGAATATAATTGTGAGGATACCTTTTCTAGTATCTTGGACAGGAAAGGGAGATTCGAGATCGGTCTGTAATTAACTAGTTCTTTGTTATCACGTTTTGTTTTTTTAATGAGTGGCTTAATAACAGCCAGTTTGAAGGTTTTCGGTACATATCCTAATGACAATGACGGATTAATAATAGTCAGAAGAGGATCTATGACTTCTGGAAGCACCTCTTTTAGGAGCTTAGATGGAATTGGGTCTAACATACATGTCGTTGGTTTAGATGATTTAACAAGTTTACCTCCAGCTAACTTGATCAAAGTTGACATGATGAATCCTTTATTGACAAAATAATATTTCTTTAAATAAAATTTTGCTTCAACTACTGTAATGCTCAGTAAAAATACATCTTTAAACTATTTAGCTGGCAAGTTAACTTCAACTTACCTAAAAACCTAATAAATGGTTTAAAAGCACATTTGAAGGTAACTCTATAGTCCTTTTAAATGCTGATGTTTGACGCAACCAGTTCAATATAACTAATAATATAAGCAGTGGAAACTGGCAATGCCCTAAACCAAAACCTTGTGCACTTGCATGTTTCTAGCCTAATACTGCTTGGGTGGAGGTTTTGCAAGGGCTGTCAATACAATACATATTTTAAAATTATTTAACTGATTACAGTTTTTCTGAATTGCTAAAACACATTTATTGAAACCATCACTCATTTTCTCAAAAGCTTAAACACAAATACACAAACTAACCTTTAAACTAAATACACAGGACCCCTGACTCTTCTGGCAAAATCAAGCAATGGCTTCAAAACCATTTCACCTGTACTCAAAATCAAACAAAGCTTTCAAATCATACACACATTAGTCAATAATATACACACCACAGATCATTTATTAGACACTACATCAAAAAAATAGAGAAAACAGTGTCCAGTGCATGGAGTTACAAAAAAAAAAAAGTTTTTACATACATATAAAAAGGAATCAGAGAATTCATCTACGTCGCAGGCAAGCAATAGGAAAGAAAACCCTCTGGTGTGGTGGATCCAGCCTTGAGAAGACAGCACATTTATGTCACCACAGGCCAGTTCTTCCACCCTAACGTGTTAGCCTTGTAATTCTACAACACAACACACAAGATTCTCTTCCACTCTTCTCTTGCTGTTCTCTGAATTTTACAACTGATTATGGTGGCCACAGAGAATCTGCTCAGTTTAGGTTGAATGCTTTGTCCTGCCTCTGTCATTCCATGCACAAGAACATGGTCTATCACAGTAGCTCTGATTTCATCTGAAATGACTGTTCTTGGTCTAGCTCTTCCTCGTCCTCCTTTTCCTCCACCTCGTATACGCACTTAACTTTCGCTTTCTTGTGTTTAGAGTTTTGCATCACAAGTTTATCACAATGCAAATTGCATTTTAGTGAGTGAGAATGTGTTTAGAGTTTTGCAAAAAAGAGTGCATGAGATTTGCAAATAGAGCCTAACTGCCTGAACGTGTTTAAGGTTTAGTTGACAAACAATACCATAGACATCTGTTTTTTCATTAAAAGTAAAAAAAATGAAGTAACTTGTGTTTGGCAAGCACAAACTCAAACATGGTCTATCACAGTAGCTCTGATTTCATTGGTCTTACTCTTCCTCATCCTCCTCTTCGTATACACACTCTTCCATACCTCTCAGATTGATGGATGCACCCATGCCATCTGTGCACTTTGAACTGGCTTGTACATTCACATATGTAAAAACAAGTGTGAACAGTTTTGAATTATTGTGTAAATGATGACAATCGTGTTGCAGTTGTGCTTAACTTTTTCTTTCTTGTGTTTAGGGTTTTGCATCACAAGTTTATCACAGTGCAAATTGCATTTTAGTGAGTGAGAATGTGTTTAAAGTTTTGCAAAAAAGAGTGCATGAGATCTGCAAACAGTGTCTAAACTGTCTGAACTAGTTTAAGGTTTTGCAGAAAGAGTGATTTGGCAAAATTCTATTGAAATCACTGATCATTCAAGTACAAAATTTTAAGTTTTTTAAAGTTATATTTATGGTATTTTTTAACCTTTATTTTAATAGGACTGTATAGATCAGGAGTCACCAAACTCAGTCCTGGAGGATCGGTGTCCTGCAGAGTTTAGCTCCAACTTGCCTCAAAACACCTGCCTGGAAGTTTCAAGTATACCCAAGACCTTGATTAGGTTCAGGTGTGTTTAATTAGGGTTGGAGCTAAACTCTGCAGGACACCAGCCCTCCAGGACCAAGTTTGGTGACTCCTGGTATAGATAGACAGTATAAATGGGACAGCGGGATCACAGCTGTGAAAACTATAAAATTAATGAAAAATATGAAACTAATTTATACTCTATATTCTATTATAATCAAATAAAGACACTTACAAATAAAATTGCTTTGTACAATAACACTAACATGTTTTAACAAGTAACATTCAATCATATTGGAGTATACATGGCTACTAATTCACAAGATACCATGCAAAGAACAGAATACGGTGAACATATCTGCAACAGAAGCTGTGGGGTAAAAGCCACTAATGTCATCATTATAGTGCATAATACAATATTTAATTGGTGATATAAAGAGGCACTTGAAATATTTCTCCCCCAAAAAATGGCACAGCATAAGGCAACCGTGAGTTTTTTAAAAGTAAAACAGAACAGGAGCAAAGTACACACACAATATCATGTAAACCTTGCTACATATTTGGTGTGTAGAAAATTTTAAATATTTGTTTTCTCATACATATGTGATTGTGTATAAAATGAAGGTCCTTGTCTTTTGATGAGGTAGAGCACTAATATATTTTAAAAAGATTTACAATTTAATGGATTGCTTTAAGAGGAAGTCACTGAACATATGAGAAATGTCTAGCATGTGTGTTTGCAATGAATGCAAAAAAATAACAAAATAAAAATAAACTCATCTGTCTTAAGGAAGCTGAAACTTAAATTAGAATTCTACAAAACAAATTAGGCAGTTTAACTATCAGCACGTGGGTTTGGTTTATTGGCTTAATTTGATGTTCCTAACAACTATTCAAAGGGAATTAAAGCAACTGTATGTAGTTTCGTGTATTTCTGTGACTTTGTGAGTGGAATTCACCGTCCTAAATATATCGCTTGTTGCTGCCGATTAGGAATCCGCCCTTTACATGGAATTTCGTACCTGGTCACGACAATTACATACTCCCAAACAGATGTTTAAGGGGAATGGGGGAAAGAAACAGAAGCTTATCGCTTTGTTAGAAATCAGTGTACCATTAGAATGATTTTAAAACTGAGATTAAGGTTAAAAAGAAAATTACAAATTACATACAGTTACTTTAAAGCATTCTATTTATTGTGTAGCAATTACTTTGGTTAACTGCGTCAGCTGCCTCTTTAATATCAAAAAATCTCAAATGTATGGCTAATTCAGCACATAATCATACCTTATATCTCACATGCACAAAGCAAAAATACAGTAATATTAAAAAAAAGTATTGTAGAAATGATTTATGAAAATGTCCTCGCAATTGATACTTGTAGTAATACTACAAGTAATATTCAAACCTAAGACACATAATAAGGTAGCTTTTCAACATATCATTCCATTTTCCCCAGGTGTGCAAGATGGAGCCTCATGCACATAAGAAACTTGGTCGGACACTCCTCAAATAATATTTTAAGGGCAATATCCATTTAAAAACATTTTTAAACATTTTTTTTACATAACTCCAAAGATATCAAAGTATACCTTATGTCTCACATTTACTCCCACATTTATATGCTTTTTGAAAAGCATTAATGGCTCAGGTTACATACCTTGTTTTTGGGTTACACTTTAGCTTGGGGACCAATTCTCCCTATTAACTAACTATTAGCTATAACTTTTGCCTCAAACTCCTAATTTGCTGCTTATTAATAGCAAGTAAGGTAGTTGTTTAGGTAGAAGTTTAGGTATTGGGTAGGATTAAGGAATCTAAAATATGGTCATGCAGTATAAGGCATAATGTGCTTAATAATGTGCGTGATAAGTACTAATAAACAGCCAATATGGTAGTAATATGCATGCTAACAAGCAACTAGTTAATAGTGAGAAATGGTCCCCAAACTAAAGTGTTATCCTTTTTTGTAATATATAAAAACAGGAATATAAATAAATAAAAGTGGAACAGAATAATGGTAATAGATTGTTAGCTTATAGATTGTGTGCACTGATGCCACTTAAGTTTAATACCAAACGGTCTTTTTATAGTGCATTTCTGTAAACGTTCACAGTTATTGTTTATGTATATATACTGTATATTCAGTGCACTACAAAAAAATAAAGAACACACTATTTATATAGTGCATTCCTAACATTTTCAGAACTTATTGTGTAACAACATGGAACAATAAAATATATTTAAAAAAATGTCTTTTTCATTTAGTCATGAATTTCAAATGTATTAGTTGATTTGGCAAGAGAGTAAATTCTCATTCAATTACTGGAATTAATTGCTTCGAATTATTCAAATGCACTATAAGATCTGCATATTAGTCATTTAAGTTTTTACATGTATTTAAATCTCATGATTCCATGTTGTAACAATAAAATAGGTACCTTTAATAGGCACTGCGTGTAGTGAAATATATACAGTGGGTACGGAAAGTATTCAGACCCCCTTAAATTTTTCACTCTTTGTTATATTGCAGCCATTTGCTAAAATCATTTAAGTTAATTTTTTTTCCTCATTAATGTACACACAGCACCCCATATTGACAGAAAAACACAGAATTGTTGACATCTTTGCAGATTTATTAAAAAAGAAAAACTGAAAAATGCTCAGTATTTAGTAGAAGCACCCATTTGATCTAATACAGCCATGAGTCTTTTTGATGCAACAAGTTTTTCACACCTGGAATTGGGGACTGAATACTTTCCGTACCCACTGTACATACACATCTGTGTATATAACATGTATCTGTGTGTGTGTATGTACAGTATATACATCCTATTAAGCCATTGCTGGTCAGTTAGAAGAGCTACATGTGCCGATAGTGTTTGTACATTTATACAAAAAGGTCCAATGTCTGTTTACTGTCCTGATGAAGCTTTGTGATCTGGAAACCTTCTTTTTGTCACTCTGAAAAAGTCTGAAAGAGAGAGAAAAATACATTTTAGAATTGTAATATAAAAATACCACATAGTTTTGATCAAAGTCCCAATTACATTAGTCTGGCCATAACCGAGTGACCTTGAGAATGAAATGTGACAACTAAATCTACCGTCTCACCTGTGATGTTTGCTTGTGTGTGTTTGACCCCCAGCAATGCAGCCATTCTCTTCTCTGACTTGGTTCCCCTCAAAGTTCCTCTGGTCCGCAGCTCCAGATATTTCTCTGTGGCCATAGCTGGAGACGAACAAGCTTCCACTGTTGTTTGCTTTGCCATACCAGGCCTGACCACACAGCTATGGTAGAACACTGGCACATCCTGGCACTGCAGCTCCTCCCACTCAATGCAGCCGGGGACTGGCTGGTCCCTCTGAAAGTCAAAGTTCCAGCGCTGTTTGGCGATCTCAACATTCATGCAGAATAGCCTCTGGAAGTCCTGCTGCAACTGCTGGTGGTCCACTGGGCCAAACAAGTTCCGCCGAACCACTGCTGCCTGAGGCTTAATGTCCTCCTCCTGCCCTTCCAGCAACCCAAAATAACATGCATCTGGTGTCAAGGACATGTTCCTGGGACAAAGGAAAGAAATGCCCTAAAAGAATTCAATTTAGAGCACATTAGAGTACATTTTTTTTACTAATGTAGATAACAAAATCATATGTGTGGAATGTCTTGGCATTTGTCATGATGTCATGACTGGCATATTGGTGATTTTTAGTAGATATATGAAGCCAGTTCTCTGTAAGTTCGCACAGGTGTCCAGGAAGATCAAGCAAAAGAGTAGTGGATCACATTAATGACGGACATGTTCTAGTAGCATCTGACTAGCTTTGATATTTTTTAATCTAATGCAAAGACATTCAGACATTGTAAGTGTGACGTAACTGTCCAGTTACTTTTTGGGGTCAATGTGTATGAGTCAATGATAAATAAATATTCTTATATACTCTCTGTGCTGATGAAAAATGCCAAGAGTGTGTATGTGTGCATGCAAAAAAGATTGTGCACCATTCCAAATAGAACTGAGATTTTTTTTTATTTTTTAATTAAATTTAAGGAATTGTATTGTTAACTAAAACTATTAATAAAAATCATTTTCATTAACTTTTTGTTTCTTTGCTTTTCATTTTTTCTTTCTTCTTCTTTTTATTTTATAGCATTTTAGTTTAATGATTTTATAAATGTCAAGTGGTAATAAAATTTTACACCTTGAAAACAAATAATGTAAACAAAAAAAGTTTAGAAAGATCAAGAAATAAGTTGCCTGACTTTGCTAGATGACTTTGATTTGGTGGAGAGTTTTCAAAATAATTTTCTTTTCTTAAAATCTGCTAAATTACTTATTTAGCAGATTTGTTCCAAAATAGTTAAATTCTTTTTTAAAAGAATCCTTTAATTGGGGCTTTTTTCCTCTATATTTAAACAAACAAACAAACAAACTTTTATAACTACAATTTCTTTCAAAAATTTTAGTAGTAATAATAACATTAAAAAATAAATATCAAATTTTAAAACGTCATCCAACAAAGTTTTTAAAATAAAATTAACTGTTTTAAAAACTGCCTATTTATTTTTCCTAACTATTTTTGTTAAAGAAATGCTAAGATTATGCCAAATTACTTAAACTCATTTTAAAGAATCCTTTTATTAATGTTTTTTTCCTTCAGGATTTCTTTAGTTTGGTATACACCAAAATATCATTTTAGAAATTAAATTAAAAGCTGTATGTATGAATTGCACTTTTAATGTACATTTTTAATGAATAAAAAATATATACGAGACATAAAAAAGTTATTTTAAATACATTTATTTGTATTGTACGATCACACCATCATTAGTCATTACCACTGCAGTAGTAACGAGGCTTGTTTACGTCGAAAAAGTAGGCGCGGCACGCCTATCAAATTACTAGTACACACTACACTACACACTATACTTCACAAGTACACACTACACACGCGCACGAGAGAATAGAAAACATCAGGAATGACTGACGAGGTGTTCTGTCACTCATTGCCAATTACGAATAACAATCATTGCCAATAAAACAAGACATGCATCTCAAATCCTCTCTATACAGACAGATAGATATATAGATAGATAGATAGTTTACTTTTACCTAGTACTTACCTAGTACCTAACGTTAGTACTTTTGCAGTGAAAAGTATAGGCATACAGAAATTTTCCATATCAACAACAACCAAAAAAGATTAACTCACCATTCGAGTAAAAGCAGAGCTCTGGATGAGGGATATTAAATCTACAGTTCACGTTACTATACACTTTCTGACCAATGACAGAAGCTAAACGACCTGAACTACAACCACAATAAGAGCAGCGAAGCCCTCAAACTAATAAACTCATCTGCAGTGCGTTGTTTGTTTTGATGGCAGGACTGCCCGTTGTCACGTGACCCGCGCAGCACTACTGCATTCAATGTTTAAATTATAACATGTCAAATAACACAGATTTTTTTACTCACTGCTACTAACAACACACTATGTGTAAAATGAACGTACCTTTTCTACGTTTGACGTTGCAGTGAGGTGTATGTGGAAAGTAGGTCAAATCCCCCAGAACCCCCGCGCGTGACACACATTCGGTGTTTTGCTCTTGTTTATGTTCAGCCAGTGTTCAGCTCGGGCGCGCGCTCAGGAACTCCAGTCACGTTGATATGCAACGTGACAAGGAGGAGCCTCACACAGCATTTGATTTTCTCCTGCTTACCATGAAGAAATGGAAGAGATGAAGCATTTTAATGTTTTTGTTTAGGAAAAATGCATACAGTGAAAACACAGAACAGGCATGGTACATTTTAGGTTGTAAGCCTGTAATGTTTATTTGACTAAATTACAAATCTTACAGTTTTCCTATTCCTATTTTCCTAAGTTGGTTATTGTTTTCGAGTATGGCTGGATTTCAGTTTTTAGAAGAATGTGATTCAGTAAGTTCTTCTGCAAATTCAATAGATCACCTTTTCCCATTGAAAATCAATAGCTTTTCTATGGGATTACTTTTGTGCCAATTAAAATGAATGTAATTTTTCAAGAAACTTATGAAAATATAAATTGAAACTGAATAAAATGTCTTTGAAACTGAAAAAAAAAATTAAATGCAGGCAAAATCTTTGACTTCGTTTTTAATACACTGCATGTTTTGCAACTGTTTTCTCTTCTTTCATTAGCTGATCTGTACTTACAAATGCGCTTCCAGAGTTTTCATTTACGCTACTAAAGTTTCCGTTTATGCTTCTGAAGTTTTCATTTACGCATCTGAAGTTTTCGTTTGCCATTCTGACACAAATCTCTCGTGGGGGCGGGGCTAGCAGCAGTGTGTTCTCATTGGCTACTGAGTTTTTGATTGACAGCTTCTTGACCTGGAAGTGAATGCGTCAGTGACAGTGTTGCCTTGCAAGTGTGGATGTGAGCATGTGTTAGCGGCTTCCAATTTCATTTTAATGATATAAAAAGATATATAAAGATTTTTTAAATTATTATTTTATCAGTATTTGTCTGCTGCTACACTACATTGTTGAGATGATTTCGTAGGAATCATCATTATCATCAATCATCCTTGTTATCAGGATACTTGCGTAAGTTTTCTTGATTTAGCCCAATCATTACAGGACCTGGTTATCTACATACAGTTACAGTCTTCAATTAGATCATATTTGCTTCGATTAGTTCATATTTTCCCCCAGCACATACTGTACAGTACTAAATGTACTGTATCTGACAATGACCAATGCCATTTTACAAGAGCGCTCTCAATCACTGCCTGATTCGCTGCCCAGAGCGCTATCTACTTTGCCAATGTAAAACCTTTTACCATAAAACTATGCCCAGAATTGAGATATAATATAATGATGACATTTTCGAGATTTTTTTGTACTTCTGCTTTAATTCTATGTACTTCTATTTGTGTTATTTATTGGTGTCTTTGACAGTTCTGTATTAATATATTTTTCTATCTTTCAAATCATTGCAAGATTAGTAGAAATCGAGATATGGGACATTATTCGATTTAGAGGGGTATTAAGACCTCATTTCTTATAAGTAGAAGAAATGAATGGGCAGTTCTTATAGGGGAAGTCCCATACTATATGCACACCTCATATGAAACCATTTTACT
>NW_015656189.1:159333-172215 GCF_001515625.1 Sinocyclocheilus rhinocerous
CTTGCGGTAAGTTTTCTTGATTTAGCCCAATCATTACAGGACCTGGTTATCTACATACAGTTACAGTCTTCAATTGGATCATATTTGCTTCGATTAGTTCATATTTTCCCCCAGCACATAATGTACAGTACTAAATGTACTGTATCTGACAATGACCGATGCCATTTTACAAGCGCGCTGTCAATCACTGCACTGTCAACTTTAGCAATGTAAAGCCTTTTTACCATGCTTTTTCTGTGTCCAGATTTGACTGTAATAATAATGCAAAAATGGTCACTTCAGATGAATATTTCGGGGTATTTCGGGCAAATCCTAATACATGCAAATAATTATGACTGAAAATAGTTTCCAGTAACTAGGGTATACACAGTCATGGATATATAGGGCTATACAGCCATCTAACGGTTACACAAGGGTATTACAGATGATAAATGGTGCATAATTTTGAGGTATTTAGTACTAAGTTAATACTAATATATATAACTTATATAAATATATATATATTAAATAATTATATTGTGTGTTTATTTGTTTGAAATATTTTAAGTTTGAAATGTTTAATGGGAGTTCAAAGCAGTTTGTATTGTTAGACTATAATACATGTCCTTTCTCAATTTCCAGGGAGCGGAGCAACTTTTCCATAAACACACTTCTGCTGCTGACCCAGAGGATGTAGTGGTAGTACCAGAGATCCATTGCCCCCATCAGACAAGATTCTTACTTTGTTCAGACACCTCACCTTGATGACTGGGATCTTGATCTTCAGACACCTGATATTATGCAAATATTTTAATTTCTTTGGAGCTCTAGATTAAAACAAACACAGTTCACAAGTACACAAGAGGTTGCACTTTATTCGTATTAGTCTATGCTGATCTTGGATTAGCATACCAACAGCATATGATTGTTAAGGGGATAGTTCACTCAAAAATAAAAATTCTCTCATCTTTTACTCACCCTCATGCTGTCCCAAATGCATATTACTTTCTTTCGACTGGACAGGTAAACACAAATTAAGATTTTTAGGCAAATAATCCATCTCTGTGAGTCCTAAAGATGCTTTAAAAACCACACACAGCTACCGTGACAGTAATCCATCTGACCTTAATGGTTGAATCAGTATCTTTTGAAGTGAAACAACAGATAAGAAAAACACTAATAATTTAAACTTTTGACTATTAACAATCACTTCCGATCAACTGTCATACGTGCATGGGTTACAATTCACTTGTGTTATGTGGATTCTCAGAGATGGATTATTTTCTTAAAAATCTTTGTGTTTATGTCAAGAAAGAAAGTCATATACATCTGGAATGGCATGAAGGTGAGTAAATTAGAGAATTTTCATTTTTTGGGGTGGAATATTCCTGTAAAGACTGATATTGCACTCCATTACATAACATACACATTCACTGTTTTGTAACTTAACAGGAACTGTTGAAAGGATCATTGCAGTTTAAAACATATTATGAATTGTGAACATATTCTGTATATTATGTTCTTGTGCATTTTGTGTAGTAATGTAAATTATGAGAATACTGTGCATTACATGTATACTATGCAGTTAGTGTTTCGTGGATTCTGGTCTTTCCTGTCACAACATAATTGCATCCAAGACTTTCACTTTGATACTTCTGTATATGCTATAGTGACAATAAAGAATGTACATTTATTTGAACTAATTCATATTTTCATTTACATTCATTAAAACTGGTTTATAAAAGTCACACTTGAAAGAGTTGATGATTGTTAAAATGTATTTCCAACTTTAAACGTTAGATGATAATGTTAACTAAATAAAATTATCAGCATGATAAAAACAATTGGCTGCAAGAACATTCTTTGTGTGGAATATGTAATAAAATGAGCTTGAAGAGAGACTTTTTTGACGTATGAAATATATCACACATATATGATAGTATTTAAAATGTAACCGCATAACCTAATTAGACCCTACAATGCAAAAGAATCATGAGCAATAAACAAATATCCTACAAGAACATTGGACATTATACAATATTTCCAGTATTATATACAGTACTTTAATAATTAAACCTCAATATGACTTTCTTTTTCTCTCGCATTTGATTCCTCGCGCTCCTAAAAGCTTATGTGGACAGAGTAGTAGCAACAGATAAATACAGATTGAATTCAAAAACAAAACTCCTAACTTTATATCACTAAAATGAAATTGGAAGCCGCTAACAGACGCTCACATCCACACTGGCAAGGCAACATTGACGCCTTCACTTCCAGGTCAAGAAGCTGTCAATCAAAAACTCAGTAGCCAATGAGAACACACCGCTGCTAGCCCCACCCCCATGAGAGATTTGTGCCAGAATGGCGAACGAAAACTTAAGAAGCGTAAATGAAAACTTCAGAAGCGTAAACGAAAACTTCAGAAGCGTAAATGAAAACTCTGGAAGCACATTTGTAAGTACAGATCAGCGAATGAAAGAGGAGAAAACCATTGCAAAGCATGCAGTGTATTAAAAACGAAGTCAAAGATTTTGCCTGCAATTTATTTTTTTTCAGTTTCAAAGACATTTTATTCAGTTTCAATTTATATTTTCATAAGTTTCTTGAAAAATTACATTCATTTTAAATGGCACAAAGGTAATCCCATACCATACTTTTCAGCTATGTGAACACTCAATGAAGATTCAAGAATCAGTGAATTGGTTCAATAACCCGAGTCTATGGCTGCGTTCCAGTCCGTTTTTTTATGCCCTTCACTCGCAAACTTCCCTCCGTCTCGTTTACTCGGATGTACGTCATTGATTACGTTGCATGAGTGCCCACTTCTGGCGGAACCCTTGGAATGGGCTGAACTGGAACGTCCTAAGCCTTTGATCACTTAGAATCAGCTATGGAGTTGGTTTATTGTTTACATTTTTCCCCTTATGAATTTGTTTGGTGCAACATTCTATATGTATATAGGTATGTTTGGGCTGTTATAAATGTTTAAAAAATCATTCATATATTATAGAGTTGTTTGGGGTGGGGATAAATTAAACACAATCTGCCATGACGTCACAATCGTGTTGCATTGTGGTCTATGGAGCGGCCTGAAGTGTGCATATGAAGCAGACTCGCTCCCTCGGTCAAAATCGAGGGGTCGAGGGTCTGTCCATATAAACTTCCCTCGTCCACTTCACGAAGTGGAACGCACTTCAAAATGGCAGCGGGGATTCCCCCGAGGGGAAGTGCTTAGGGAAGTTCACGAGTGCGTGTCTAAAAGTGGAGTGGAACGCAGCCTATGAAACAAATGATTCAGTTCAAAGAACCGTTGATTCTTTTGAAACAGTTCGAGTTCAAAGTTAATGTCCTTCAATCGTGAATCCAGAGGAAAAATAATGAAAATATCAGTTCTCAATGAGTTCAGGTCCCGTTTATCCAAAAGCAGCTTCTTCATGTTATAGCATCAGCACAGAAACCCTATCTTTCTGTTGCATCCAAACACTTTTATCTCTAAATGGATTATTTAATGTGGAGTTTGAAGATCACTCCGTGCAGCTGCCTCGTCTCACTCTCTCTCTCGTCTCTCTCTGCTAAAAGCAGCAGTGTGGCGCAGCCTGTGGGCGGGATTTATGAGTGTGCTGCTACTACTGGCTCTTAGGGAAGTCTGTCACTGAAGTGAGATCAGTGATTAGATACATCTTTTTTTCCCTTTTTCTTAGCTTCCTTCAACTTTCTCTTACATTTTGAATTATTCTTAATATCTTTGCTAGTAGCCTGGGTTACCCGGGTTACACTCTCCCCACCTTGAAGATATGCATGTCCCGCTGCATCCTTTAGGCTGCGAAATCACCGCAGAAGGGTATCCACTATACATTTCCAGAGAGGTATCCTTAGGAGAAGCAGGCTCCTCCAATGAAATGGTGAAAGCTGTACTTAGCCCTTGCAATAATGATTGCACAACCAGAGAAAGGGGATTATCCAACTTAGGATACTGCAGCCTCTTTGGTGGCTCACTGTGTCTTTGCGAACGTCTGAGGACATCTTCTAGACTCTGACCAGTCTCCATTGAGCTGTCTCGGGAACTTGTCGAATTAATGGTCCCTCCATGTGTCAGAGCATCATTCCTTTCATCCGCTCCACTGAAAGTCCCGGGTGAGGGTCCATCTGACTCCTGATCCTGCACAGGTATGCCACTCAGCACATCTGTCCCTGTAGGGTTCTCCATCACTGAATTTCCTTTTTCAGGTTCATCATATGGACTTCCATCTCTGACATCAGGTTGTTCAGGCAAGTTCACTTGCGACTTCACTGGAGTAGGATGCTCAGTATCTGTACTAATCACAGTTCTCATTTCAGGAGAAACTTCTGCTGTCACTCCACTTCTTGACTGCTGCTCAGGTCTATAATTGGAGAGGATTCTGCTTTCAATTCTTGGTAAGTACCCAGGTGTGTAACAACTTGCAGAGTCATCTTCAGATTCAGAATTTTCAGACATACTTTCAGGGTTTTCTGTACCAGGGTTTGCTCGAGTTCTAGGTCTGCGAGGTATCTTTGGTCTTACTGGTTCCTCAGGAGCATTTTCTCGCAAGAATCCACAGGGTAGTAGCAAGTCTCGGTGATATTTGATAACTTCTTTGAGTTCTGGATCAGCTCTTTGGCGTTCCTTTAACTCTTCTTCAGACATTTGGGGAAGAACCGGAAGACCATGGGCGTCCTCTTGCTGGAATTCTCGAGGTACCGCACTAGCACTGAGGGACAGGGATTCAAACACGGTAGGTTGGAAGCATGACAGGTCAGGATCATCACAGCTCTGATATACTAGGTGTCTTTCACAAAGTGCTTTCACTGCTGCTGGCAGAATTGTTGGCTGTTCTGATTCTGCTAAATGATGAAGAGTGAATTGCTTGATTCTTTCAGACAAAGTCGTCCACAGGCCTGTCATGAGGACGTCTTGAGAGTCCAAGGTTCCGCTTGCCTGCACGATATTGGATCTTGAAATTGAAGGTCGGCAGGCTGGACAGCCACCTATAGCTGGTCGCGTCAAGCTTTGCAGATGTTAAGATATAGGTGAGTGGGTTGCTGTCTGTTATTACAGTGAACTCTCCCCATACAGATAATCACTGAATTTTGAAGTGACCGCCCACTTGAGCGCGAGGAACTCCAATTTGTGCGTGGATACTTTGTTTCGCTTTTGGTTAGTCCTTTGCTCGTGAAGGCAATTACTCTCATTCGGCCCTCCTGCTCTTGATAAAGGGCAGCTCCAAGTCCAGTGGTACTAGCATCCGTTGTCAACACATAGGGAAGCCTGGGATCAGCAAATCCGAGGACTGGAGCTGAAGTCAGCTTTTCTATGATGGTGTCGAATGCCCGCTGGCATTCCTGGGTCCATCTGTCCTCAAACTGCTCTTTAGGATCCCGGTACTGTATACTTCTCTTTGGGTCTCGTTTCTGGTTTTTCTGCAGAGGGGGATATTCAACAGTAAGGTCGTTAAGAAGTCTTGTGATCTTAGAGAAGTCTTGGACGAACCTCCTGTAATATCCCGCAAATACGAGAAAAGATTTGAGCTCTTTAAGGTTTCTGGGCCTTGGCCAGGTCTTGAGAACTTCAATCTTGGCCGGATCTGTCTCGACTCCATTCTGAGACACTATATAGCCTAGGTATCGTTTGGAAGAATTTGCATTTTGTGGGGGAAAGTTTCAGTTCGTACTCTCTCAGACACTTTAAGACTTGCAGGAGCCGGGCTTCGTGCTCCTCTAAAGTTTTAGAGAAGACTATAAGGTCATCAATGAAAACCAATGCAACTCTCCTGTTAAGATCGCCCATGCACCGCTCCATTAGTCTTTGAAATTAACTCGGCGCATAGAACCCTAAAGGACAGACGAATGCCGTTTTCTGTTTATCAGCCTCTTCCATCTTGATCTGATAGAAGCCTGACTTTAAGTCGAGGACTGAAAACCACTTGGAGCCAGATAGAACGGAGAAGGCTTCTTCCAAATTTGGCAGAAGACCAATTTGAACTTTTATGATCTGTGAATTCAACTTTCTAAAGTCAATGCAGAGACGTACATCATTGTTCTTCTTCTTTACCACTACTATCGGAGAGGCAAAGGGAGATTCCAATTCTCTGATGACACCTGCGTCGAGGAGTTCTTTGAGATGCCTTCTTACTGCATCGACATCTTGGGGATGAATAGGCCTGGCCCTCTGCTTGAAGGGCGTGTTGTCACTGAGATTGATGTGATGTTTTACCTTATCAGTGTGGCCGTAATCCAAATCGTGCAGCGCAAATACATCTGGCATGGAGTTCACTAGATCTGTTATTCTTTCCTTCCATTCACTTGATAAGGGAGAGTCACCGAAGTCAGGGATGATCTTGAGCTTGTGTAGGACTCACATTTTCGCACACAGAAGTACTCACAGGGTTTCTTCCCTCAATCACACTTTGGACAGTGTGCACTTCAGCCAACACTGCTCTAGGAGGGATTGTCAAATCAACTTGGGTCTCGTTCTTCAGGACTACCAGTATCTGGACGTTGCGCTTCGGAGGTAGGGAATGCAAACAACTAGCCACAAGCAGTCCACCAGGCAAAGATGATGATGCTGATGGCTCTACGGTCACCAAAGTCTCCGACAGTGGCCCGATGATGTTGACACACCCGTTTAGAACCACTGTGCTTCCAGCCGTTACCACTTCAGGCATACCTCTCTTCAATTTTACTTGGCCTAAGAAACTCGCACTAACTCGTTGCCGTCTTGCCTCTAGGACACTTATCACGGCTTGATATCCATGGTAGTATGACTTGGCTTTGAGTGTGGTTCCTTGCATGTAATTGGCATACAAGACATCCAGAGTGTTAGTGCCAATGAGGATTTGGGGCACATGTGTAAGGTCTGGGACTACTAGGGCCAATGTCGGAACTTCAGCTTCTGTTCCTAGAAACTTCAAAGTTAATTCAACATATCCCAGGTAGGGAACAGCCTGTCCATTTGCCCCTTCAACTTCTAACAGGTGGTTCAACGGTTGCATGGGATGGTGCGACAGGTGACTGTTGTAGAAAGACAGAGGGACTGTCGGGACCTGAGATCCTGTGTCTAACAGGCAGTTTACTTCCTTCCCTTTGACTTCGACTTGTGCAGTGCATCTCATTCCTACTAATTCATCTGGCAGGGCTGTACGTTAACTTTTTTTTCACATAACACTGGTGCTACAGAGGTTGAAAGTTTTGTAGCACAGGCCAGAAAGCTTGTTTGAAGCTTGAAAGGTTTTTTTTTTTTTTTTAAATAAAGAATAAAAAAAAAGAGATAAATATAGATAAAGTAGAATTAAAATAGAATAGAAAGTGTTAGAGTTAGAGGGTCAAATAAAGGTGGAACACATTCAAAAATGGTCATATCGCACACCTCTAACTACCAAGTATAATCAATCTCACACACACAAACAAGCACAAGAAATCACTTCACACTATTAAGCGGCTGTGTTATGAACATGCAAAACTGTATCGCACGCGTGCTACAGTGGTAAATTTATTCATCGCACAGACCAGTTTTTTCGTAGCACGTGCGACATATATGTTGCACTGTACAGCCCTGTCTGGTAACTTCAAAGAATTTCTAGCACCAATATGCTTATTAAACACTTGTCGCTGCTTAGGGCTTTGTTTCTTACTTTCAGTCTCCATCCACCCTGCGACAGAGACTGCTTCTAATTTTAAAGACTCTGTGGCGGATCCATGTTGGAGATCCCACTCAACCTGCCTTTCTCTCAGCTTCCTTGTCTTTTCTTCAACTCTAGAGAGATTTGGGGGATTTTCACAGTTGATGGCTAGATGGGCATCATCTCCACAGCGGAAGCAATACCATGGCCGGGGCCGATTGGTTCTAATCTCAGTGTGCTTTGGTTTCCCATTTCCATCTCTGCTGGTTTCCCTGGCACAAAAAGAACCCCGCCAAGGAAAGGAATTGATATATTTTCATATAAGGAAGTTCAATTGTGGCACTTTGATGTTCTGTGCGTCTGCATCGGTCTCTATTTCACAAGCTTCATCCGCTTCTAACTTCGACGACAGCTTCTTCATGTTATAGCATCAGCTCAGAAACCCTATCTTTCTGTTGCATCCGATCACTTTTATCTCTAAATGGATTATTTAATGTGGAGGGGTTTGAAGATCACTCCGTGCAGCTGCCTCGTCTCGCTCTCTCTCATCTCTCTCTGCTGAAAGCAGTTGGCGCAACCTGTGGGCGGGATTTATGAGTGTGCTGCTATTACTGGCTCTTAGGGAAGTCTGTCACTGAAGTGAGATCAGTGATTTGATTAACCTTTTTTTCCTTCTGGAACTTTCTCCCTTTTTTCCCTTTTTCTTAGCTTCCTTCAACTTTCTCTTACATTTTGAATTATTCTTAATATCTTTGCTAGTAGCCTGGGTTACCCGGGTTACACTCTCCCCACCTTGAAGATATGCATGTCCCGCTGCATCCTTTAGGCTGCAAAGTCAATGCAGAAGGGCATGCACCACACATTTACATAGGGGTATCTCCAAGAGAATCGGGCTCCTCCAATGAAGCAGTGAAAGCTGTGCTAAGCCCCTGCAGTAAGGACTGTATGACCAGAGAAAGGGGATTACCTAATTGAGGATACTGTAGCCTTTTCGGTGGCTCATGGCGTCTTTGCGAACGTCTGGGGGCATCTTCTAGACTCTGACCAGTCTCCATTGGGCTGTCTCAAGGACTTGTCGAATGAATTGTTCCTCCATGTGTCAGAGCATCATTCCTTTCATCCGCTCCACTGAAAGTCCTGGGTGAGGGTTCATCCGACTCCTGATCCGGCACAGGTATGCTACTCAGCACATCCGTACCTGTAGGGTTCTTCATTACTGAATTTCCTTTTTCAGGTTCATCATATGGAATTCCATCTCTGACATCAGGTTGGTCAGGTAAGTTCACTTGCGACTTCACTGGAGTAGGTTGCTCAGTATCTGTACTAATCACAGTTCTCGTTTTAGGAAAAACGTCTGCTGTCACTCCACTTCTTGACTGCTGCTCAGGTTTAGAATTGGAGAGGATTCTGTTTTCAATTCTTGGTAAGTACCCAGGTGTGTAACAACTTGCAGAGTCATCTTCAGATTCAGAATTCTGGGTTTCACTCTCAGACTCTCGAGACAGGATTTGCTCGAGTTCTAGGCTTGCGGGGTTTCTTCGGGCTTACTGGTTCCTCAGGTTTGTTTTCTTTTTGCAGAAATCCACAGGGCAGTAGCAGATCACGATGCAATGTGCGAAGTGGCCCATCCTTGCCCTCTGATTGAACGGTATTTCCTTCAACTTTCTCTTACATTTTGAATTATTCTTAATCTCTTTGCTAGTAGCCTGGGTTACCCGGGTTACATTTGGGTATGGTCATGGCCCTTCTGGAGGCACATTGCCCGCTGGTGTGCTGAGTTCCAAGCCCTCTCACTCGGAACTAATAATTGACCACAGGCACCTCTAAAGGCTCCCCATACCATGGAAATAGAGGTGGTTGGAAATCTAGACAATGCTGGAAAGCAGTTAGACCAGTAGGGAGTTGACAGAGGGAGTTATGTGCATATTCTGCCCAGGCCAAGAAACGCTTTCAAGAGTTCTCGTGGCTGTGGCATAAAGTTCGTAGGAAGCGGCCAGTCTTCTTGATTTTGCTTTCAGTCTGCCCATTACTCTGTGGATGGTATCCAGAAGAGAGGCTGATGGTCACACCCAGGAGTGAAAAGTAGGCCTTCCTCACTCTGGAAATGAACTTGGTCCTCGGACTTA
This sequence comes from Sinocyclocheilus rhinocerous, assembly GCF_001515625.1. Lineage (NCBI taxonomy): Eukaryota > Metazoa > Chordata > Actinopteri > Cypriniformes > Cyprinidae > Sinocyclocheilus > Sinocyclocheilus rhinocerous. The sequence continues at coordinate 169,076 of NW_015656189.1, forward strand.
TACAATATCAGATGACACGCTTTAGAGAAATGGTCTACAATAACTAAGATACAGGTATTACCATTGGATGGAGGTAGATCGGTAACAAAGTCCACTCCCAGGTGTGATCATGGGCATCGTGGAATGGGCAGAAGAAGCAGTTAGTACGATGAAGGGATGACGGACACCTTATGGAGCTAATGTCTCCATTCTTCAAGAGCCAGCTTCACTGCTAGGAGTTCATGATTCCCAATATCGTACTTCTGCTCTGAATCATTTCTTGGAAAAGAAGCCACATGGATGGAGATGTGGCAGATTCCCCTGCTGTTAGAAGAGCACTGCTCCAACTTTGGAGGTTGAGGCATCAACCTCTCCTGCAAAAGGCTTCTCAGGATCAGGTGAGCCAGGAGCAGAGCAGTGAAGGTCTCCTGGATGCAGCAGAAGGCTTCTGAAGCTTCAGGAGTCCAGGACAGAGATTTGGGGTTTCATTTTAAGGTGAGAGGAGTTATATCCCTTAATGTTACATCCTTAACTCATTGACCACCTGGGGTCTTAACATTACATGTATCATCAATCAAGAATCATCAATAAATGATGTTTTAAAAAATTATTCAACAAAGGGAAGATATAATGTAGTTTCAGTTAAAATAAAAAATACTCACATCACCCTATTAAGAAGCAAATGCCCATGTACTGTAAACCTAAAAAATTGTTGGACAACACTGAGCATTAATAACCACAAGTGTGCAACTAAACCCTATCTGCACCACATGCACATGCACCTTGCATATCTATATTAAAGGTGCACTAAGCAAATTTTGCCAAACGATGTTGATATTTGAAAGCACCAAAACAAACACGCCCATACCCCAACAGGACCTCACCCCTATTTTGATAACTCCGACCCACACGTACGTACACAACCCTGGCAGCGACGATGGCGGAAACTGCTATGCCTGCCGGCCGAAGGTATGACGTCAATTAGTGAAAGTGATGTGTGTTACTATGGTAATTCAATGTAAAAATCAACGTAACTCACCTACAAATACTATAGATATCTTAAAGGGACTTTGTCACCTATCAAGAAAAAACAAAGCAACCTTGGCGTCCGATTCCAGGCCTTCCTGAGTTCTCTCCACTGCGGGAAAGCTGCTCCAATATTTAAGTGGGTCCTACCTCTTGCCTGATCATAACCCTTCTTTTTAATGTTTTGTTCCTCCGAAATGTTCCTCTCTTTTTTTATCTGCCATCTCTCGCTATGTATAGTCGATCTGCTTATATCCGTCCTGTGAACTCACTGAGCGCTCTCTTTTCCCTATTATTACTAGACATGCCCATTACTGCTGATTGACAGCGAGTGTGTTTTGGGACTTGGTCCAACACTGTGGTCAAAAGTGTTTTCAAATATTGCTTAGTGCACTTTTAAGGAATCATAGGCCCATTCTTCTTTGCAGAACTGTTTTAACTTTGATGTACTCTGATAATCTTATAGATTCTGCCACATTGGGACACATGTCCCTTAATTAATAACAAGTTTTTCAGGTTCAGAGGCTCAATAGAATCAGACACTTCTCACAATTGAATGCTATATTTACTACACTCCAGACAGTTTCATTTTTGTTCCGTTTCCTGTGGATTATTCAGGTGCTTTGTAGCAAGCATAACATGAGCAATGGTATTTTTCTTGTTAAGCAGTGTTTTTGACCCTGCTACTCTTACATGATTTCCATGTGTTTCTTTCTTATTGTTGAATTTTAAACAATAGTTTAGCTGATGTTAGAGAGGTCTGTAGTTCTTTGAAAGTTTTTTCTGGTATTTTCTTTTAAATTTTAAGTTTGGCCAATGAGAGTATTTACCACCTCTCTAAAACTTCTCTATTTGGAGGTAACTGTTGTTGAATGGATTCAAGAAGCCTAGAAATGGCTTCATTACACTTTCCAAATTCATATATCTCAATAAGTTAATGTAAATGTTATAGAAATGGTATACAAGACAAAATTATTTATAGGGTATTATTTATATTTATAGGGTAGCTGAATAAGTTCTATTTTTACTTGACATGTGTAAACAATGCACTCATGGAAGCCAACACTAAGTTACTCTCCTAAGTTGTGTCTACGTAACTAACTAAGATCAGTGTCATTACTAACCTACAAACATTTTTCCAGTTGCTTAACAGTAATCATTTTTGCAATTGAGTAGCTTTTCCAGAAGCAAGCTATTTTTACCAACAAGTAACAGTTCCTCTTTTTTTTTTTTTAATCATTGACTCTTTTTAAAGAGTTGCTTGACTATAGTTAAACTACTTTATACTCAGTGTTGGGAAGGTTACTTTGGAAAAGTAATACGTTACAGATTACAAGTTACCCTATTTAAAATGTAATAAGTAGCGTAACTATTTCAATTACTTTATTAAAGTAATGTAACTGATTACATTTGATTACTTTTTGATTACTTTTCTAAATGACTAATTTCTGTTAATCCTTTTGAAACATTTAAAGGGGTCATATGATGCGATTTCAATTTTTCCTTTCTCTTTGAAGTGTTACAAGCTCTTGGTGCATAAAGAAGATCTGTTAAGTTGCAAAGACTAAAGTCTCAAATCCAAAGAGATATTCTTTATAAAAGTTAAGAGTCAACCACGCCTACCTAAAACGGCTCGTTCTAACACACCCCACATGTCTACGTCACGATGTGAGAAGATTTGCATAACGCCGCCCAAATGTGCACGCAAAGAAAGAAAGCGTGGTTTCAGGAACAGCAGTAGTGTTGATGCAGCCATGTCAGGGAGACACTGTGTATTTCAGTGCGAAAGCAAAAGCACTTTATTTGGCCTTCCGGAAGTAGATGCAATTAGGAATCATTGGTTAAGATTTAGTTACAACAGAACAGCACAACCCAGATGTTCGAATTAGTGCAACGCATTTTATGGACGACAGTTTTTTGAACCTAGAAGAGTACAAGGCTAGGGTTAGTGCACAAAGGCTATTTCTAAAAAAAAAAAAAGGGTCAATTCCGACTAGGGCTGAACGATTAATTGCATTTGCGATAATATCGCGATATGAATAAACATGATTTTTCAATCGCAGCGACTGCGATTAGACTCGGTCACGTGACACGCGAGAGTAAAGAGGTGTGTTCCACTTGAAGATCGATCGGTG
>NW_015656189.1:173081-174683 GCF_001515625.1 Sinocyclocheilus rhinocerous
CTGATGTCACATGGATTATTTTACCGATCTCCTTGCTACGTTTCTGGACCTTGATCGTGTTAATTATATTGCTGTCTATAGGAGGGTCAGAGAGCTCTCAGAATGCATCAAAAATATCTTAATTTGTGTTCCGAAGATGAACGAAGGTCTTACGGGTTTGGAACGGCATGAGGGTGAGTAATTAATGCCAGAATTTTCATTTTTGGGTGAACTATCCCTTTAAGTATAATCATGCCCTCTTTTCTTGTGCCATGCTGTCAGTCCATTGTATAGTTCGCCCCAGAGCACTTGTGATGAGACTTTTCACCATGACAGGGAGCAGAATAGACTGTTTCCTGCCTGCCCATTTCAACAGAATAAAGCGTAATAGAATAAAAAGTCAACCTTGAGGTCTATAAATGCTGCAAATACTGAGTAACAGAAAAAGAACAGAACTTTCTTTTCATCTAAGTTCTTGAGTCTGAATGACAGTTTGATATCAGTTTACATGGATTTCTAAATGAAAGTTCAGGAGGATACTGTTCATCCAGTCCTGGCTAGTAGTCTCACTTGTTTCACTTATTGCTTTTAAAGTTGATTTCTGTAAAAGCACATTCAATTTTGTATGGAAGTTCTAAGAGGCCATGCATTATTATTTTTTTCCTTCTTGTTTTATCGTGATCACAACTTAATTTTCTCGTGATCTCGACAAAACGAGTTGTATTCTCGTTATCACGACTAGTGATCTCGACATTGTTTTCTCATTATCAGGACATAACAAAAGTTGTTTTCTCATGGATCATGATTTATTTTTCTCATGATCTCGACATAACAAAAGTTGTTTTCTTGTTATCACAACTTATCACAACTTAGTTTGATTGCATCATATAATAATTGCTGTTAATAGTGTTCATCGTCTGTTTTATTACGTCTTAAATTGATTTTTCCGTACATTTCTGCCGTATGTACATTGACTGATAATCACCACTAATAAGCTACCACTAAATATTGTAGAAACGTAATTTGCTGTAAAGTTGCTTTGCAATGATTTGTATCGTGAAAAGCGCCGTACAAATAAACTTGAATTGAATTGAATTGAATTGAACTTTTATTCTCGCTGTAGTATTGTTGCTGCCGCCGCCGCCACCGCCATGCCTTGGAGACACTGTGTTTCGTTGTGAAAGCAAAACTACTTTGTTTGGCCTTCCAAAAGAGGACGATATCCGCTTCGTCAATGGTTGAATTGAATGATAAATAAAGAAACAAACTGCTCACAAACTGTACGTATGCATTAAGTAGGAGGATAAATTTCTAAAGACACAGGAAAACTCATTCACAACGAATAACATCATATCTGTGTGTGTGTGTGTGTGTGTGTGTGTGTGTGAAAATATTCAGATGTACCCATAGGAAAAATGTATTGCTCAGTAATTGCTTTTCCTAAGCTCAGAAGACTTAGATGAGATTCTCATATATCTCTCATTTTAGTATCAACCGCATTTCAGATGTTTCTCCTAAAATTCCTTAGGAGAAATAGAAGTAGACACAAATGAGACATGAGAAACATTTGAGAAAAAAAGAGTCAAAACTGAGAATGTGGTGGAAGAAACATAGAATATCTCT
>NW_015656189.1:175725-176554 GCF_001515625.1 Sinocyclocheilus rhinocerous
GAAACGTGTGAGAAACATGGGAGATCTCTTTATTGTCTTGCTGTAATCTCTTGCAAGACTCCATTATAAAAATGTTTTACTACTCAGAGGTTGCTTGTTTGATTGCAATGGGGTTTTACACCTTTAATGGTCAGGACAGTAGAAGTAGAGACAGGAAACAATTGGACAGGAGCAGGAACGTACCTTTAGTTGGGATTCAAACCCATGCTGCTTGAGGTGTAGTTGTGCCTTCACATCAATGTGCTGCCCACAAGGCTATGGTCAGAGGACAGAGGTTACTCTACGCTCAAGATACTAAGGGGTGATTCTCTTATATGTCTCATTGAGATATCAGCTTTGTCTTAAGATGTCTTCAGTTTTATTTTAGGAGAAACGTTAAACTTTTACTAATATTTTAAACACTAAAACTATCATTTAAAAAGCATTAAATATTTCAGAATATCAAGGGTTACTGGTTTAAATGTTTACATTTATCTTCAATGTACAGCATTGTATATACACACCACATTTTCCAAAAACACTAGAAAGGACTTACAAGTGCAAGATGTTTAGTATAAGAGCAATACTTTTTATTTAACAAATGTAACACTACCAGTGTTTTTTTTATTTTATTTTTTTTTTGCTTTGTTTAGCATTAAACAGTGTCTTGTCTTGTACAGCCCATTTTTGCATGTATGTAAATATAGGTTATGGTTTCCTCTGTTAAATCATTGTGCAATAAAACACTGTCTACCTAAAACAACGTCAAATATGGCAATGCATGTATTGTCTTTGATTGAAATGGTGTGGATAAATGACATTGAAGCTAACCAGAGGGAAGAAAAATAAA
>NW_015656189.1:176859-177256 GCF_001515625.1 Sinocyclocheilus rhinocerous
GATTGAAATGGTGTGGATAAATGACATCGAAGTTAACCAGAATGAAGAAAAATAAAATAAAAAAAGAGATCTCTTTAACATTTCAAATATTTCTCCTAGACAGAAATGAGGTTACTTTAAGATTGAATGGAAATTTTTGCTTGAGTCTCCTGCTTCTCAAACTTGTCTCCTGAGACAAAAATTCTAACACTCTCACAATGGTCTCCTTTAAAGCTTTAGAAGAGATCTGAACAACATCACACACTGTGCTCAGATTTCTCTCCTTAATTAGACACTATGGATCTCTCACATGTGTCTTCTCAAAAGTTTAGAAGAGATCTCAACAACATCACACACTGTGCTCAGATTTTTCTCCTACACTAAAGACTCGAGAGCTCTCACATTTGTTTCCTCTAAA
>NW_015656189.1:177514-188348 GCF_001515625.1 Sinocyclocheilus rhinocerous
ACAAATGTGAGAGATCCAGAGTCTCTAGCTAAGGATAAAAATCTGAGCACAGTGTTTTATGTTGTTGAGATCTCTTCTAAAGCATTAAAGGAGACAAATGTGAGACCACCAGAGTCTTTAGCTAAGGAGAAATATCTGAGCACAGTGTGTGATTTTGTTGAAATCGTAAGGCTTTAACAGAGACAAATGTGAGACCACCAGAGTCTTTAGCCTAGGAGAAATGTCTGAGCACAGTGTGTGATGTTGCTGAGATATCTTCTAAAGCTTTAAAGGAGACCATTGTGAGAGTGTTAGAGTTTTGTCTCAGGAGACAATTTTGAGAAGCAGGAGACTCAAGCAAAAATCTCAATTCGATCTTAAAGTAACCTCATTTCTGTCTAGGAGAAATATTTGAGATGTTAAAGAGATCTCACTTTTGATTTTTCTTTCCTATGGGTAACCCCCTTTGTAATTGTTAAGTAACGTTAAAGTAATCTTTAAAGTAAAAATTAAAGTAACTTTAACTGTAACAGATTACAGTTACATTTATTTTGTAATTAAATTACGTAATTCCGTTACTTGTAATTAGTTACTTCCCAACACTGTTTATACTATTTTATAATACTACTTTATGAGTACTTATTAACGAAAAAATACAGTTCCTAAGTCAAGTCACATTTATTTATATAGCGCTTTATATCGTCTTATATCATCTTACTACCTGTGTGCCACCAACCCCTCTACCAGTTACTTTTAGGCAAAACCTACGCTCCCTTTCATCCTCCCATCTTTCCTCTGTAGTGTTATCCTCTCTTCCCTCCTTCCCTTCCTTTTTTTTTTCCTTTTTTTAATTGGGCATTTTTAATAAATGTAAGTCGAAATAGTGTTGGGTATTGCACATTTTTCTTGGACAGTATATATTGCATATTTTTATTGTACGGTGGGAGCTTTTAAAGGATAAATTCACTTCCAGAATGAAAATTCTGTCATCATTTTGTCATCAACTATCAGGTTTGTAACAAGTGGAGGGTGAGTAAATGATGACAGGCCATTTACATGAAATTAAATGAAATTATGAAAATTCTGAGGAAAGAAACTTTTCTTGTGCCTGGCTGTTCTGGTGCTCAGTGCTCTATACCACAGACCAGACGACAACAGTTCAAGCCTGGATGTGAGGGGTCCAAAGTATTTTTCCCAGCCCTGTTCTTTATTCCGGATAAGTAATTGTGCGATTGTATTTGCCAATTTATGTCCTTCCATAGCATGTGTTACCAGCAGATGTCCTAAGTGTGCTGTGTTTAAATGCATTCAAATAGTGAATTATTCTGTAAATCAATTGGTAATTTGAAATGTTTTTAAAAACTTAATTTCTATCCTACCAATTTTTTATTCTACAAGTTTCTGGCTCAGCTAACACCAAAAGTGGTTATATTCTTATCTCAAAGGTAGTTAATTTGCTCAAATATTACACAACATCACTGTCATTAATTAGAAAAGAGAAGGCCCATGTGGTGGAGGTGCAATCTGATGATGATCCTAAGCAGTTCATTAAACAATTATCGATCATTAAAGATTTGGCTTGGAATGTAAAGCTTTATTTTTCCCTTTAATAATTTAAATGAGAGATTTTGTGGTTATGGCTAATTTAGAGATGTTCTTCCTGTTCATGTGGCTGCACGAACAAATGGCATTTCAGCCCGCCAAACAGTGTTGCCAGATTGGAAATGTCGTATCGTACCTGCAGCTCAAAATGATCATATTTGGAAGAAAATTATTGTACACGAGTCAGACATACAGAATACACCTATTTATCTATACCAACAAGTTTTTGACACGACCTGCAAATTACCACAATAGATAAATAACTAGGCGTACATTAGTGGGAAGGTCCAAACTCAACATCTGAGTTGCTGTCATCATAAGCCTGCGTGTTGTCTGATGTTGAGGGGGTCCTTTTGCGGTACAGATTTGATGCCGTCATAGACCGCAACATAGTTGGCTTAAAAGCAGGGCACCCTCCCGCATTCTTAACACAACCTGAGGTGTGCATGAGCCCATTTAGAGTGTCTGTAATGAGCCGTTAATAATTTCGTGGCCATTGCAGGAACGTTAACTAGTGCTTGTGAGAGAGTCATTCTCCACGATGATTGGCCAAGAAGACGTAACGTGAGATGAGATGGAAGACATGCGTAACACCATGTTCTCCTCACAATCATGACGGTAAGACGTAGGATCCACAGCTAGATCAAAGCACTATGATTACAACGACCATGATTTGAAAATTCTGAAATGATCATACATTATAGAATTTTTTCCATCATTGATCGTACATCGTACACAGGTCAAAATTATCATACAAATACAATAATTATCGTACATCAGGCAACACTGCCGCCAAAACGTTCGGAGCCGAATGCCTATTATAAGTCGTCGCTGAATGCCATTTAATCCGAAATTTCTCCTTCAGCGCAAAGATCATCTCCTCACTGTACTCAGAAGAAGAAGAGAAGAAAGAAGCCTTCTTACTTGCTGTAAAAGAGCCCCGGCAGTGGAAAGACGCTCCTCTTCAGCACTTCTCTGTGGCCATCCGACAAACACAAAAGACCAAATTTATTCCAAATTTTTCTAGGAGCATATTTCCATCATGGCGTTGTTGCAAATGTCACGTCACGAGTGTGACTCGTGCAGGGCACTACTGCACGCTTCAGACGGGCACAGTGAGTGCGTCACTTTCCTGGGCCATGCCCACGCTGAGGCTGCACTCACTGAGACAGACTGCTCTCACTGTGAGAGCATGAGTCTTGCCCTACTTCGCTTGCAGATCACCTTCTTTGATGAAGGTGACCCTGCCCCTCCTGCTCTCCCGTTTCTCCCCTCCCAGGAGCCTCGGAGGAAAAAACAGTGGAGTTACATGGCTCGAGTGATCACCCGTTGGCGCAGGTCCCACGTGCTTCACTCTCCCCTCATCAGTTCAATTCGCCGGTGCACTTTACATGAGAGGATAAGTGTCGGTCGTCTGCAGCGAGCGGTTTCATCTCGTTTAGCGGATTGGAGGAGGAAGCTGTCGCTGATGACTCAATGTCATTGACAGCTTCAGACACGGAGGATAGGGTGTGATTCAGAGAGGATCCTGGCAACGTTCCCCCCAAGGAGTCAACACGGGCCGGTGTGGACAGCGATCTGATTCACTTCCTCACCCAGGCTTTGGAGGAACTTCGCTTAGAATGGTCAGCTGCAGAAGATCCTGCCCGCAGCCGTTTAGACAAGTGGTACCTGCCAGGACGTCATCAGCAAACCTCCCGCCAGAGACTGGCACTGTTTTTTCTGATGGCACTGAGCTCTGACAGTGCCATCAGATGGCTAAACACATTTCCTAAGCCCCAGGGGCACCGCCCCAGAGTGACATTGGACCCTGAGCTGCACAAAAATTCCACAAGTGATCCCAATGCAGAGAAGAAGCAGAGAGGGTCAGGTCCCGCCAAGGCCGGACCTCCCTCAAAGAAGTCTCGCGCTCGTTCTCCAGTCCCCTGTTTAGCTCCAGGCGATGGAAGCTTTGTTCATGCTGGGCCCAACCTTCCCACTCAGCACGTGCCCAAGCAAATTGCTGCTGTGATAGTTGACCCACCTACCCAAAAGATCACTTCTCCTCTTCACAACAACACTAATGTCAGTTCCCTGCCCCAGTGCAGTGACCTGCCATTCGACAAACTCAAACCACTTGCCGTCCGGCTCCAGGTGTGGAAAGCCATCCCGGGCGTGTCAAGCTGGGTTTTGCAGACCATAGAACGAGGCTACTCACTCCAGTTCGCTCGCAGGCCCAATCGTTTCAGACGTGTTATTCAAACTTTGGTACAGGACAACGAAGCTCATAGGCTCAGGCCCATCCTCGATCTCAGACACCTGAATCATGCCCTGATGAAATGCCTTTTCAGGACCTCCTCTCTCAAGTGAGAGGCATGATCTCTTTCATACCCGGGCCGAGCTATGGAGCCTTCATGTTTGGCCCCTCGGCGGGAGTCTTTACAGCTTTACATGAGGGTAACTAACACCATTTTGGAAGCTAGAGCCCTGTCTATGAGATGCCTCTACGCCCTTAAGTGGTCCGTGTTTTCTTACTGGTGTACAGTCCTCATGTGACTTGTCATCCATTCTAACCTTTCTGTAAGAGCTGCTGGACAATGGGCGCACCCCTTCCACACTCAAAGTGTATGTGGCAGTCATTGCAGTGAATCATGCACTCGTGGCTGGCCAGTCAGTCAACAAAACTGACCTTGTCATTAAATTCCTGAGGGGAGCTCAGAATCTGCCTCGTCCTCATACTGTGCCGACCTAGGACCTGTCCATGGTCCTCAGGGCCCTTCGAGGTCCCCACTTTGAGCTGCTCCAGCCAGCCGACTTATGGCCCCTGGCACTTAAGACTGCCTTCCTTTTGGCTTTAGCGTCAGTCAAGCGAGTGGGTGATCTGCAAGCACTCTCAGTTAGCACTTCTTGCCTTGAGTTTGGGCCTCTCCACTCTGTTCAGAGCACAAGTCATCACCCTTCTAGCTCTCCTTAATTCAGAGGACGAGCAGGGTTCCAATTTACTCTGCCCGGTTTGGGCCCTTAGACGTTACATAGAACGCTCTAGCCACTTTAGGCATTCAGAACAGCTCTTTTTATGCTTCGATCGGAGGCCGATCTAAAGGGCTGCCAGTCACGAAGCAGAGACTATCCCACTGGATAGTAGATGCTATAGCCTTGGCTTACTCCTCAGTGGACTTACAGTGTCCTATTGGATGAGGGTCCACTCCACCAAAGGAATGGCCTCCTCCTGGGCTTGGTCCAGCGGAGTTTCAATTGGTGATATCTGTGTGGCTGCCGGCTGGTTTTCACCGTCTACCTTCACTAGATTTTATAACCTGGACGTTCTTGCCCTTCAGGCACGGATCTTGTCCGCTTAATCTCCCTAATACCCTTGTGAGTGGAAAGGTCTTAGTTATGCATACCCCGGCTTTAGACCCTGGGTCTCATTGTTAGCTCATGCTTCTTAGGAGCCCTCATTGATGGCGCTCCGGGGCTGGGCTCGCAAAGCGTCTTTGTTCTGCACTTTTTTATAGCACAGCACTATAGGATATGCTCCCCATAGCGTTCATGCAACGCAAGAGACTGTTTTAAAAAGGGAATGCTCTGATTACTAATGTAACCTCTGTTCCCTGAGATAACGGGAACAAGTGTTGTGTAGGCTGCCGTGCTATAAAGCTGCACGCAAGTCGATGACTGTCGCTATCTGTCAAAAGATTATGATAAAATGGCATTCACCACCGACTTAGGCAGTCGGCTCTGCCTGTTTTGGTGGGTTGAAATGCCATTTGTTTGTGCAGCTCAACGAACGTGAACAAATCAGGCTTTAGCATTCAGATTAAACAGGAGTTTCACCATATCGTTTCATGCAACGCTCGTTCCCGTTATCTCAGGGAACCGAGGTTATGTTAGTAACCGAAGCGTTTGCTGATCTCCCAGCCTAGTCTACTGGTTTTAGAGGTGTTTTGGGCACAATTACAATCTAAAATATAATGTCAGATAATTATTTTTTTAAAGGGTGGATGTGACAGCAGGGTTGAAAAGAAGTACAGAGACAAAGACAGAAAATACAAGAAGCTTTGTGGGGCGAAAACTACACAGACTGTGAAATCATAATATTTTCTGTTTAATAACAGACAGATTTAGGCAAACTTAAATTTTTTTATTTTTAGGCAAACTTTTTCTTTATTAGCTTTTATCAGATCTGTATTCTTTCAGTGTCAGTACAATGTAACAATATGTATGTACACTGTATACATGTAAATTGTATCAGTTTTTTATTCAAGTACTATGTAGTTAAAGAAACCTAATGCCACGTTCACACAGCAGCAGAATACGTTTGTCAGTCCTGAGTCATTAATACTGTTGCGTTCTTCCACAATTAAATTATTTATGGGATTGACAACTGCATTCTATAACCAAACTCATACCCATACATTTTCAGGACTCACAATCGTATTTTTGCTGAAGCCCTGCAGTTTGAATGGAACTGTACTAGTTCAACTAGCTGCTGTGTGAACAGAACATTTTGAGACTCACACCTATAAATAAATGCGGTTGTCAATCCCAAACACTTGCAGTGTGAATAAAGCATAAAAAGGCATATGAGTAATACTCATATAGTATATTTTGAAATTATTTAACATAACTTAAAATAACAAATAGAATATTTCATGTTTTTTTCTGTGTCAAGTCCTATGCAACCATTGAAAAAATGTAACTTGAACAGTAATTTCAGCTACAATGTTGGATTTCTTTATAAATTTGGTCACTTTATTATAAATGTCACCCCAAACGCTCAGGTTCTGTCAACACCCCTGCTTGTACATCTGAAATATTATTGGTTTATTTTCAGATAGTTGTGTTAACACGCCTGTTATTATTTTAGTCCAGGTTCAGCCACATTCCCTAACATGTTGGAACAGAAAACGCAGAATGATGGGAGAGACAGAATCAGGTGTTTTCGGTTTAACTGACAGCTCAGGGGTTCTTATTGACAGTTTGCTGAGGGGAATAATGTCGTACAATCACAAAATCTGATCTCTGTTGTCATTTTTAGGTGCATGTTTAGAGTTTTGGTTTTGCAGTTTAAGTAATGCAGCCATCATAACCACATATGCTGTCATCATCAGCTTTTTCCTGAGTATCTATTTGCATTCCTCCATCTGTCCTTCCCTCCGTCCCTCCCTCTCTCGCTCATTCTCACAAGGCTTCATATTTCTCTGTTTCTTGCTTTCTCTCTCCTGGTTATTCATTTTGTGTTATGTCTTGAGTTGCCAGCATTTGTACACATGGCATGCGATGGCTATTACACTGTCGTCATCATCCCTCTCCAGAACAGCCTGTACAGCCCTGACGCACTGCACTGCTTCCACTGGGTAAGACACTGTGTACTATGTGTAATTTTGGAGGAAAAAGGTTCCTCATATGGGATGGGACAATTTGGAAACATGACAGTTTTGTCTGTAGTGATGAAACTTAAAAAGCAACATTTTTGAGGATAAATGTTGAATTTAAATTTTACAAATCCTTGCCTGAAATTAGAAATAAAAGAAAAAAATAATCTTAAAGATCGGTTTAATATTTATGTAGTTGCACAGACACTATTGGAAGAGAACTGAAATGGATGATGACATCACTGAATCATCAATGAACTGACTTTAGCTGGAAAAACGACTCTGTTATTGTCTTCTTGCATCATTGACAAACTATTTTCCTGTTTGAGACTGTAAAGCTGCTTTGACACAACCAGTATTGTATAGAGCGCTATACAAATAAAGGTGACTTGACTTGACTTGAGCATACTTAGTTTTGAATGTTAAATGGCTTAGGCAGAATAAGAAGAAAATGTCTTGTAGGCCTTATGTAGTTTAAATGCTTGCCAAGGTATTTTCAGTTGTTGCTAGGCAAGTGCTAGATGGTTGCTATAGGGCACTGCTAAAGTGAGTCCCAAATCACAAACTTATGCACTATTCCATGCCATTTTGTAGTATAAATAGTACAAGTTGTGTGTTCACTGAAAATTCCTAAATGTGCACTTTAAATACCCTGGTGATGCACTTAATTAACTGAGAAAACTAAGCGTGGAATTTTGGACAACTAACGTCTTGGTTACGTATGGTAAACCTCATTCCCTGAAGGAGGGAACGGAGACGTCACGTCGGATGACCGACGAATTGGGATCTCGCTTCGAGAGACCAGTCTACTTCGAGTGTAAACTAAACGAGCCAATGCACATTGGCATGCGATTATTGCATCCAGCTGCCGCTGATCACAGCGTGAGTATAAGTAGGCAGCAGATGCAGCGCATATTCAGGTTTTCGCTGAGGAGCCGAGCCGGTGACCCGGCCGCTCAGCGGTGGTACAGGAGCTGTGGCGACGGGACGTGAACACGGATGGTACGACATCTTTAAAAAGACGTTCCACCCGTGAAGTTCTTTTAGCTGGAAATTGCTCTTTTAGTGTGCTGAAGCGCACAGAGGAGATGGCCGTCTGCAACACACACAGGGGTAGTGCAGCCTGATGTGTGCAACCCACTCGACACGGGAAAACCACCGCCGCTGAAGCGCCGTACCACCAGCACGAGAGCCCACGAAGAGCGTGCTTGACTGTAGTTTTTACTACGTAGAAGGTCAGGAGCAGAATGATAGAACCGCTCGGCTCCGAAGCGAAAAGCTGAATATGCGCTGCATCTGCTGCCTACTTATACTCACGCTGTGATCAGCGGCAGCTGGATGCAATAATCGCATGCCAATGTGCATTGGCTCGTTTAGTTTACACTCGGAAGTAGATTGGTCTCTCTAAGCGAGATCCCAATTCGTCGGTCATCCGACGTGACGTCGAGAGTGACCGACTGAAAGGGAACTACAGGTACCCGCAAAGCTACATTACTGTGAAAAGTTTTAGGCGCTTGTATAAAAATGCTGTAAAGTGAGGATACTTTCAAAAATAATGTCATAAATAGATTTTATTTATCAATTCACTTCTATTACGTAAATCAAATCAGCATTTGCTATGACCACCCTTTGCATTCAAAACAGCTTTGGTCCTAGGTAAACTTGCACATAGTTTTTCAGGTAGCTTTGCAGGTTGGTATGTTCAGGTGTCTTGGAAATGTTGCCACAGTTCTTCTGGATTTAGTCTGTCTCATTTTTTTTTCTGTTTCTTCATGTAATCCCAGATGGACTCAAAATTGTGAGATCAGATCTCTGTGTGGAGAATACTAGCTGGTGTAAGAGTCATTGTGCATATAAAATCTCACTGGATTATTACAATTATTGGCAAAAGGAATGTTTGGAAATGTAAACTGATATTTCCTACTGACAAACTCCAACAAAATAGAAATAACTGGCTTAAAACCTTTTTTGTTGGTGAAAATAATAATGGCCTAAGACTTTTACACAGTAGTGTAATTCATACACTGCACGGATTAGTACAAAGTGCATAAGTACATAGTGTATAAATCAGTCGTGTGCAGTGGTGTTCTGAAATGAGGAAGCAAAGTCCTCACTTTTTAAAAAAATAAAATGTAAATTCATATCCCAGTCACATTTTCGTGGTTAAATAAACATACTTATAGTACACTACCAGAATAAAAATCTATTTAGTATTTTTTACATTAACAATGTAATGAATAGGTTATTATATTTATTAAAACCAAGTATAAATCTCATCACTGGTCACAGATGTACCTTTAATTTCAACAAGCTGATTGCTCACTAAAAAAAAACCACAGATCATGTTTTCAGGCCATTTGAAGTTTGATTTTGACATGACAAAGTGGTGATAAATAAGTGTGTGCATTGCTTACTATTTAATTAGACCTCCCATTAATGCCATCATTTTGTTCATTTAGACTGATTTACGAACACGGAATGCACACAAACACAAGAGGTGAGATTTATTGCATGAACCAACCATAGCCATCCATAACCAGTCATATCCAATCATATCGTGATGGAGGCATGCCTCCTCTCACATGACTTTCCTCCATTCATTCTCAATTACCCCCCCCCACCAAACCCACTGCACACTTTAGGGCAGAGGTCTCCAAAATCGTTCCGGGGCCGGTGTCCTGCAGAGTTTAGCTCCAACTTGCCTCAACACACATTCCTGGAAGTTTCTAGTTATGCCTAGTAAGACCTTAATTAGCTGGTTCAGGTGTGTTTATTTAGGGTTGGAGCTAAACTCAACAAAGGACACCGGCCCTCCCGAACCGAGTTTGGAGACCCCTGCTTTAGGGGGTATGTTAAAACTCAGGGGAGGCAAGAGAGACGCAGACTCCCACTGTAAGTTTACCTGCTGGTGTCGCTGTTGGACAGTTTTACTTTAGAAAAACGAGTGATTCATACACTTTATATGTCATATTTTGTAATATTTGCGTTGTTTTATTTTTGTACTGTGAATTTTATTCTCATCCAATTTTTTGAGGAAGCACTGCCTCCCTTGTCTTCTCGGAGGAAATGCCCAAATGCATAGTGTATAGTGCGTCATTTGGGATGCAAGCGATTGCATTTTGGGTGGCTGATCTCCAATAAAATACACAAATAAGAATTTTTGCTTATCAAAATATTTGTTTTACACAATATTTACTTGCATATTTTCTGTAGGGGGAGCAACACTTCTGTTAATCGGCCAAACAGAGAGGGTTATCAACCAATGCCAGTAATTTCAAAATGGCCAAATATCAGCTGATTAATCAGTCTATCACTATCACAAACAATATATTCTCCAATATATGCACCAGTCTTAATGCTTAATTCTGTCATTTTTAATGCACCAAAACACTTAAAGTTGATACTATAGTGTAGGGTTTCAATGTTTATGATAACTTAATGTTTCTTTTAGCTAAAGAGACGTAGAGATCTGGAAAGACAAAAAGACATCCTGTGGGCTGGACTGCAGGTTGTGGAACAAACCAAGCTGTGGTACCAGAATCGCCTGAAGCTGAATTTACAAAGGCAAGTTAGCTTCAGCACAGGTGACTTGGATGAAGAGGTATGTACCTTCACAAAACAAACCTGAGTAAAGCTGCTGTTACATAAATGCAAGAGTATACAACAGAAGTAAAGGAGGCCTGTTCCTGCAGACTTTTATTAAAACCTGCACATTTTAATTTAATTCAAAACTTTTTAACATCTCCCAATGAGCTGATGATCTAAATCAGGTTTGTTAAATAAGGAACACATACAAAATGTATAGTGCTGTAGGAGCCTAGACCAGGAATGAAAACCACTGGCCTACACTTGATGTTAAATCAAATAGGCTACTGTACAACCCTTAACCTAACCTAAAC